>NC_136523.1:17649661-17712161 GCF_053919585.1 Euprymna scolopes
TTCCTGCTTTCCTGACTGTAATATAAACCGACATCCTCGATCGCTTCCTTACATTCTCCCCTATAAACATAATGTCCAATCTTAGGTCCACGTGGCAATATGCCTTTTTAGAGGTGAACTAGAGTAATATATATATATATATATATATATATATATATATATATATATATATATATATATATATATATATATATATATATAGTAAGTTAAAAAATGTATATGGCGATTAAGCTACACTGAATATTCTGCGTTTCATCCACTCTAGGGCTCTTCAGGTTTATGCGCATAAGCCTGAAGAGCTCTAGAGTGGATGAAACGCGGAATAGTGTAGCTTAATCGCCATATACATTTTTTAACTTACTAACTAGCTCTACCTACGTATTGAGCACTTTTGAAGTAAATACTTAAAGTTTACGCATAAATCTATACTTTCGTATATTAATTTTATGTGAGTAAATTAAGTAGTTATAAATATATATATATATATATATATATATATATATATATATATATATATATATGTATATTACAATAGAAAAATGCGAGCATTAAAACTAATATGGTTAAGCTTAAACACGGAAAAGTAAAGGACTAGTTGTTAAAACTGGAAAGGAAAGGACAAGATATTTTAGTAAAAAATATAATAAATTTATAACTTAAAATATTGCAGCATTAAGAATTGATTATATAATGTTATAAGTTGAATTAAAAAAACTGTAGAAAAATGTGTAAGGAAAGTCCTTTAAAAAAAAATTACTGCGCTCTCTGTAGATGTATAAGGAAAATCCTTTAAAGGTACTGTGCCCTCTGTAGATGTATAATGTTGCAGCAATTTAAAGCAATTCAATAACCAGTAAACACCGGTTCTGCACGGAATCCAACTAGCAAGTTGCCTAGACGGACACGAACGGTTACTCAGACCGGACCCAACAACGGTAAGATATCCTCATACGGCACGAGAAGCAACAGCAACACGATTCTCGACCAAGTCAATCATCGCTCTCCCAACGTCTTTCAATCACCCGCTTTTATGTCCGTTGTAGGCCGGCTAAATTTGCATATTGCGAGAATTCGTGTGACTTTGCGAGATATCATCCTTTACAAAAGACGGCGGCCGCCATCTTGATCTTTCTTTATTTATTTTCGGTCGGCGACGCCGAGCCGGTCCTGAGGTAAGTCTTTCCTTTTCGTCCGTCTCTCTTACGCACCCACACAACACACAAACACGCGGGCGCTTGTCTCCTGGATGCACATTACACTCCCCCTGATCTGATGATCACATAGA
This sequence comes from Euprymna scolopes, assembly GCF_053919585.1. NCBI lineage: Eukaryota > Metazoa > Mollusca > Cephalopoda > Sepiida > Sepiolidae > Euprymna > Euprymna scolopes. The sequence goes on from NC_136523.1 coordinate 17,650,947, forward strand.
GAGCACCGTGGGGGTGGCCTTTTAGTGCGTGTGTTTCTGCGAAGAGGTACATTCACAGTTTCAAATTCAGGCTCTGGATCTGGTTCCGCCTCATCAGATGAAGTATCGCTATCAGTCTCTGGAGGGGGCTCACTGAATCCGTGCATCGGCAGCTCATCACTAGACGCTTCACTGCTTTCTTCTGTAGTTGTGTGACGCACCTCGGTAGCTGGGCGAAGATCTCGCACATGTCGTGGGGTTCCATTGACCAAAACAGACTGCTTGCTAATCACTCCAGATATTTGTCCTCGCTTAAACTTGTCGGTGCACCGATTTCCTGGGGGCCGCACCCACACTGGATCTCCCACTTCATATCTGTTACATGTTCCCTTGTCGGCTGGCTGCGTAGTGTTGATTCCCTTCACTCCGACTCGGTACGTGTAAATAGCATTCGCAGGTGCGGTTGAAGGAGACGTCCCGGCCTTTGGCGTAATGTTGTACCAATATGTGGCTTCCGTAATAGTACATCGCTTCCTGGCAGCAATTCTCTTGATGCTGCGATGGCTTCTTTCAGCAATGCCATTTCCTGACGGCACATGTGCACATCGCAACCGTAGTCGGACGCCCCACTCATCTAACAACTGCCGGACTTGCTGGCTACAAAATGCTGCATCATTGTCAGTCAGGAGCTCTTCCGGCGCACCTCGCCCAGAAAAAATGGATGATAGGTGGCGAACAACATTTGCTGAATCCTGTCTGGTCATCTGCCGCCACACCGCAAATCTCGTAGGCCCGCAATCAATGAGAGTTAGAAAGGGCTTGCCACTGTAATGGGTAATATCCATGGCCAGCCGCTGCCACATACTTTCAACTTCCCATCGACCCTTCTGCCATCGCTCTGGTGCAGGATCAATAGACTGGCAAGCCTCACAATTTCTGATGATCTGTCTGACACCCATCTTGGTCACTGCTGGGTATACACACCTCACAAAATAAAGGGTCCTCTTGATACCCAGATGTCCGCTCTGTGCATGAATTTTTTGTATTTGACATGGGTCGATTGCAACTGCACAAGATCGAGCAGTAATCTCCATTCCCATCTTCGCGGCTTCATACCATTTGTGAGGTACTCGGGTCAGTTGGTCAGCACGATTACAATGTGATGGCACCAGAGTGATGCTCAGTGATAGCCCATACTCAGATACCAGGTTTTTTAGCGTGTCTAGCCTTCTCCGTATTAACATTTCGCTTGCTGCCTTGGTACGGATTCGTGTCCGTCCTGAAAGTGTGTCAGACACCCAGTGGTAGACACAGAGAGAATCTGTGTACAAGGTCAACTTCTTAGACTGCCACTGCAGGGCCAGATTTATCCCCTTTACAACAGCGTCCAGCTCTGCCAGGTTGATATGCTGAGAATCTGTTACGGGCCGCAGCCAACATGCATCCTCGAACACGTTTCCTCCTTGCTCCAACGATACTCCCAACGCCAAAGAATTGGCATCAACCTACACACCTACGTTGTCTCCGTTAACACACCACCGCCCACAGGCAGGGTCCTTCTTGTTCACTCTCTCCAGTGTCTCTTTAATCATCAGAGTTAGTAGGACATCATCGGATATGTCATCCCAACCCATGGTTGTTAAATTTGCTCTGCGTTTAATTACACCAACAGCTGCGCGGAGCCAGCCACAGACCGGTAAGTGACCAACAAGTTTTCCACACCAAGAAAAAATGGTCCGCCTTGTAACGATGTTGGGGATGCTTGGAATTTCACTGCCACGCCTCCATTGTAGGGTGCCATCTTCTTCATAAACATCCAATCCCAATACATGTGCTCCTTCCCTCAAACGTTCGGGATTCTTGCATTCCAGACCAAACTGAGCCAACTTTTCTTTGACACACGACGCAGACTGTACATCTTCATTGACGTATACGTCATCAATGTAAGCTGACGTTGAGTCCCTCATGGGCTTTTCTTGGGACAATACTGTGTTGACAATAGTCTTCATGATCTGTGGTGCCACATTTAGGCCAAAGCCGAGGCGTGTAAGGCAGTACCTCTGCCCCTGGAACCAAACTGTCTGGAACGGCCACAACGTCTCATCAACTCGCACCTGTAAATAGGCTTTTCGTAAATCCAATATCGAGACATTAGTGTCTTTCTGACGCCATTCCCTCAACTTGCTGGCGCATACGTCAGCATCGGCAGTGTAGGTTTCAATATGCTTGTTAAGCTCCCTATAGTCCAGCACGGGCCGTACTTTCGACTTGTTATGCTGGACTACTGCCATCAAGGGTATTAGACCCTTGGGAGGCCCAAGCTTGTCCTCAGGGTAGGAGATTAACCAGCCATCTTGGATCCACGCCTTTAGTTCCCTTTCGTATTCTGCTCGGGCCTCACTGGGTATAAGGTACTCTGCAACCCCATTCCTGAGTTTAGTCGGTGCCATTCCTTCGGTCCACTTCCAAGATGCAATCCAGGCCCTCTTGCGAGAGTCGTAGTCCACTGTAAAATCCGGCCGATCGATGTGGAGCGCTGCACACACTGGGGCCTCCAAGAATCGCACTTTTCCATCCCGATGAATTGCGACTCCCCCCAGCGCCTTGATGGCATCGTATCCGAGCAACAGGTCAAACCCCAGGAGATTTCCTTGGGTCACGAGCACATTGATCTTAGTGGCTGCACCGGTGTCCGTGTAGATCTCGACAGTTCCAGCTCCACAGCATGTCTGGGTCTCGCCTCCTATCGTGGTGACTTTGATCTTTCTCTTAGTCCAACTTGGACACAGCCTGGCGCTCACTATAGTATGCGAACAGCCTGAGTCGAGAAGTGCTGAGCAGGGTATCCTGTTTACGTAGACGGTCATCACTGGTTGCGCCTTGTTCAAATTTTGCTCGGGTAGCAGGGCTGCGCTGACGTCCGCTCCCCTGATACATTTCCCGCACAGTTTTGGCTAGATGCCCCAAACCGCCACAATTAAAACAGCGCACACGCCCCCCTGTTGGTGCAATTCCTTGCAAAATGTCCGCGTCGGCCACAGCAAAAACATTTCCCATTGCTTGCAGGGTTCTGATTCAGAATCTCCCGAGCGCCAATCTGGCCTGTCTGTGTCGCCATCACAACTGGTTCCCCCAGGTCCTCCTCATCTTTGATGATGGCTCGAGCACGTTCCATCAAGTGTTCCATGGTCGTTGTTGAAACGCTGGTTGAGGCTCTCAGTAGCTGCTTCACCCGAGTGGGAAGGCCCGCCACTAACGCGTACGCGAGCGTCCGCTCCGACACCCCTCCACCGAATAGGACTGCGAGTTTCTTTAACTCCGCGAAGAAAACGTCCACGCTTTCCTCCGGTAGAAGTTTTCGGGAAGCAAATTTTTCATAGGCCGTACAAGGATCCCTGGCGAATGCCTTGTACAGCGCAGCTTTTATTACGGTGACATCTCCCTTTTCAGCAGCACTGAGTTGCTGATATACACTCAAGGCACCCCCAGCCAATCTCAGGGGAATCACAGTGTGTACCCTTTTTAGCTCACAAAGGTCGCACGTCAGCTCGACCCTTTCAACCCAGTCGACATGGATGTGGACCCGTCAAACTCGGGTATGAGCTTTAAGTCGAATTTTGACTCGGTCATAGTCCTAGAGGCCAAATAGCCGAAATAGCTATTAGAAAAATGTGTAAGGAAAGTCCTTTAAAAAAAAATTACTGCGCCCTCTGTAGATGTATAAGGAAAATCCTTTAAAGGTACTGTGCCCTCTGTAGATGTATAATGTTGCAGCAACGTAAAGCAATTCAATAACCAGTAAACACCGGTTCTGCACGGAATCCAACTAGTAAGGTGCCTAGACGGACGCGAACGGTTACTCAGACCGGACCCAACAATGATAAGATATCCTCACACGGCACGAGAAGCAACAGCAACACGATTCCCGACCAAGTCAATCATCGATCTCCCAACGTCTTTCAATCACCCGCTTTTATGGCCGTTGTAGGCCGGCTAAATTTGCATATTGCGAGAATTCGTGTGAATTTGCGAGATATCATCCTTTACAAAAGACGGCGCTTAATGCTGCAATATTTTAAGTTATAAATTTATTATATTTTTTAATAGAATAGTTTGTCCTTTTCTTTTCCAGTTTTAATAACTAGTCTTTTACTTTTCCATGTTTAAGCTTAACCATATTACTTTTCATGCTCGCATTTTTCTATTGAAATCTATGATTTTTCCAGGTTTTCAATAAATTCACTTGTTCTTTGTTTAATTTCAGTCTTATTTTTTGCCCCATAAACACATATGCAATAACAATGCACGGCACTCGTCTGCTTTCAATAAAATCCACGCAATTATCTCCCTTCCATGCTTTCATTCTGTCTGCTTCACGAGTTACTTCTCTTTTCGCGACAGTAGTCGCTGAAGCGACGATGTTGCAATGGAAACCAATCATAAAAGCGTCGCTCACCTCCTTACATATTTTTACAATTTTGAACGCCAGAAAATTCATAACTTTTGTTTTATTGAACGAAAATTGAAAATTCTTATTCACAAAATAAGAAGGTGATCTATAGACTGTAAAAATGAGTGAGCGGTAAAGCTTTAAAGCAGTTCTAAATGACTAAAACTGCCAATTAGCCATATATTTAAACACTACCGTATTTGAATTATATATATATATATATATATATATTATATATATATATATGTATATATTATTGGTTATATATGTCCATACATATTTCAGTGAAATCCCAATTCAAAGAAACCACTTCATCAGACCCCCCCCAACGATATTGATGCGAGAGTCAAGACTCCATTCGTTTTTTATGAGATATTCGGGTGTGGTTTACGCTCTGAAAGAAAGTGAGGTGTATACTTTGTTAATGTGAGCAGTAGGAGGTTTTAGAGGGAGGTGTGGTGAATTCGACCTGACTCAACGAAGCTAAACTTCACTGATTTAGTACACATTAATATGTTCTATAAATATCTTTTCAGGTAAACGAGAAGAGGTCAGGCGACCATCGTAGAGTGCGTCGGTGCAAATACGTATTGTTTCATCCAATGGTACATTGGCAAATTGGCAAAGAGAATAGAGACATCAGAAACACATCTAAAAGATGCCTCAGAATCCGAATCTAACCCACGCAGACATTCAACAAACCGAAAGCAATCAGGTATGCAGTGCGTGGTATATAATTCCCGCACATGTAGTAAGATTTCTAAAAGCCAATGAGCCAAAGAATGTGTGGCAAAGCCTGTCATAGATAACATATATCTTAGTTGTTTCGTATTTTAGGGAGACCATAAAATGTGGGACGTAATGATCCATAAGGTCTAATCCAGTCATAAACGTCATTGGAAAAAATATTCTTTTTAAATAATGCAAGAACCATCTTTAATTTTATAATTAAATTAGTTAATCACGACCAAATTTATTCACAAATTCATGCAATTGTGATACTATTGTAATATCGAAAAATAACAACACTTTGATTTATAAAATATATATCAGCTTTATTGTAAACTAGTCTGGGTGCCCGTCGTTGCCCGGGTGTTTGAAAGTGTGTGTTGAGCAAAAAACAAAAAAAAAAAAAGAAAAAACAAAAGAAAAAACAAAAGACAACGGTAGTAAGCAGGCAGGCTCGAACACGTAACGCTAAGGAGGAAAAGAACGTAAAATAAGTGACGCCTTTGCTGTTGCATCCATCGCAAAGCAGGAAGCTAGTGAATCGAAAAGAGTGGATGACTTTCGAAAATCTCCGCGTAAAAAGCGACCCCTCATTGTAGAAAAGTGTCCAGTTAAGGGTGAAGGAATTAATTTTTTTAGCCAATTTTTCAATATTTGTCGTCCGAAAGGTCGAGCTTAAATGCGATGCCGATCTCGTAAAAATCCATCGCCTCTGTCGAAAGTTTAGACAGATATACATACATACATACATACATTTGAACAGACAGATGAGATTTAAATGATAGAAGTTTGTGTTGGCAGCGGCGAAGTGGGAGAGGATATTCGTGTTTGGGTGTTAGCTGACGGAGCACGTTGGAATTTGGTCTCTCGCTGTTGGTCAAAGCAAATAATTTGCCTCAAGTTTTTTTATATTTACTTTAAATTAATTCGCTTTGACCTTTTTGACAATTGATTCTCGCTTTATATTGGATTGCATCACAGCAAGTTCAATAACCAGGACGAATCATTCTCCTTGTTTTCTTCCCCCAATTCATTCTGATATTGTTTTTGCATATCCAACACTATCACTCCTCCAAATGCTAGGGATTTAAAAAAAAATGCGGAAAAAAACTCTAGCAAAAAGGGGAAATTAGTTGATCAGATATAGTAAGTGTGGTTAATAGAAAGATAATGAGAGGGAGGCAGTTCACCAAGGAACACAAACAGTTTCTGAAATAGGATGGTTAATCAAAGTGGGGCGGACAAATGAGCAGGCATGAAGGTCAATATATTTAGAGTAAGTTTTTGGATAAGTCCAGGGTATGAAGTGAGTTTTGCGACAGTTTTACGACAGTTTAGTTTACGGTCTGTCTTGAGTTTGCGACAGTTGAGGATCATCTTGTGTCTCCAATCAGATCGAGATAAGCTCACATCAACCGACGACAAAGGGGCTTTCGCAGACGAATAAGACGTGGACGCTAGCACTTAGAGGGTCGTTTTCCGCGATGGTATCACACACGCACCCAGAGGCCAACTAATATTTACCGAATGTATCGGAGTTTGTTTTTTTCTGTGTTTTCATGTGTTTCTCCAAATGTTGTTCATGTTTTTTTTTTAATACTTGTGACCCACTGCACCCAGTTGTCAATAGCCGATAACGTGAGAGACGACGACACGGGCAGAAGAGAAAACGAAAGAAAAGAAAACCACGAAAACATAGTTGGAGGTCAGCGACTGTTGTTGAGAGGGAGCACATGGTCGCATACAATTAAGCTTAGATAGATACATTCTAGCAATTATAGGAGCCAGCGGACTCATGAAAAAGAATTTCAGAAACTACCTAGCAAATATACCCGGTAAACCAAGTGCAAGAGATGTTCAAACAGTTACACTTAAAGGGAGATAAAAAAAACCGTTCTGTTATAATGTATGAGATAACAGGTGCATGTCTGACATTCGGTAGGATGCTTTATCTCCAGCATAAATAAAATGATGAGAAAGTTAAAAAAAACAACAACAACAACAACTTATTTTCTTGTACAAAGTGGAACGGTAAAAGTGTCGCCCTAAAGAAAACAGTACTACAGCTTTATTTTGCTGGTGATGTTTTTGATGTATACTCAAACGAAGTAGTCCAGCGCTTTCAGGTTGGAGGAGAAAGAGACCAGTGGGAGAAGGGTACAATGTTGTAGCACTCCTGAAGCCGAGCCTGCGTTTCTTTGGACTTGTGGGCCGGCACTGAGTCATGCTGTTACACCCAGGGTTGCTAGCGGCAACCTGATTGCACCAGGGTACCACCACACTGTTAAGCACATCCAGGTACACTTTGGCGTTGACTTTATAGCCGACTTCGAAGATGTGAGGTGGGATAATATGACCCTCACTTTATACCACACCAAAAACCAAAACCGTGGCTGGAAACTTTTCATCACCCTGGTCACGTCCCTGTGATTCGTGGCAATCTAGCGATGCATTTTAAGGGCGCTGGCAATGGTCCTGTTATCATAACTTGGATCGGTAGAGAGCATGCGTTGTACAGCGGCGTGTTTTCGATCTCGCTCGTTGAACGTTGTGCTACTTTCAGACATGATAGAAGGCTTCTATCGCGTTTAAGATTTGTACACAACTGGCCAGCTAGTAGATGGTCTGCAATAAAAAAGAAAACCATTTTTCATCAAAGAGAAATGGAGTCACGTCGTCTTTTCTAGGGCGACAATTTTATCGTTCTACCCTGTATAGATTGTGTGCAATTATTAGCAGTTTCTCGCTTTTTTTTTTTTTTTTTTTTTTTTTAAATCTATCCGTTCAGAAATGTCATTCCTAATTCAACCGAGCGATGGACTAACAGACGGAGCCCCATAAGCAATCTGCATGGACGTATCCCCAAACCATGCACGCAAACTTGTAAACTATTTTCTCAAAGAATTAAAAGTTCCATTCGGTGATGGCGAAAATAAATGAGAGTGGGCCTTGTCTCGGCTAAATTCCAGTGTTTTTACTTAAGCCATTTAGAAATTACGGACGCGCCAAATATATCCGAGTTTTCCGCTAACTAAATCCAATTACGTCCGAAATTTGCTGACTATTTCATTTTGGATAAAATCGGACTTTAGCGATCATTTCATTACAGATAATTAAATCGATTCTCTTAGAGAGATGAAGAGACTGATATATATATATATATATATATATATATATATATATATATATATATATATGAACGTCTGTGTGTGTGTCTGGTCACGAATAGGTTCCTATAGGGTGGACTATTATAGAAAACTTCACAAAATATCACATATAATGATAGAAGATGTATTGAGACACAGGAATGAGTATGTTTGATCTGGCATAATGATGATTCATTAAAATTGTGGGGTCTGCGTACGCGCCTGGTCCACAAAGTATGGAAATAAACAATTTAAAAATTAAAAAAAAAAACGTTTACAAGTGTTTTTTGATATAGATGTACATAATAATACTTTGATAAGTATGTTTTAACTTAAATAGGGATGGCATGATAAAATTGTGGGGTCTGCGTTCGCGCCTGACCTCCATAGACTGGAAATAGGCACAAACTTTAATAATGACTTTTCATATATATATATCTGCGTAAGTATACTTTGATAATTATGTTTCAGTTTGAAGAAATATGGTATAGTAAAATTATGGTGTGTTCGTTCGCGCCTGACCTCCATAGAATGGAAATATGTCACAAAGTTTAAGAAGGTTTTTTAATATAGATCCACAGAATATTGTGATAAGTGTTTCAGTGTGAACAGGTATAGTATAATAAATTATGGCGTTTATCTATTTTATTTTTACTTTCATCATATTTTGCTTTGGTTTTGATACCCTCAAATTCGAAGCTATCTCTTTACAACCCTTCCTTTTCATAACCTATCATACTTTCATAAATCAGAGTCCATTTTCTGTAGGCTGTTTTTGAACCCAGTTAACGGCGGGTATTTTGCTAGTATATATATATGTATATATATATATATATATATATATATATATATATATATATATATATAATGGAAAAAATCTAATAAAAAGAGAAAATGCATGTTTTTTATATTCATAGTACAGCGAAGCAGGATACAACTAGTATATATATATATATATATATATATATATATATATATATATATATGTATGTATGTGTGTGTGTGTGTGTGTGTGTGTGTATGTGTATGTTTCATGTATTCTTAGTACAGCAATCCACTCCAAGAAATTAAAAAAAAAAAAAAAAGAAGGCGAAAATAAAAAAAATGGTACTCTTGCAGAATTTGCTTCGGATCATCGGGAGTTTCCGTCAATCACTGAATTAAGCCGAACGTTGCTAAAATGTTGAAACGCTAAATCAAGTTTTTTGTCGTGTTTGTTTTTTTTTATTTAAAAATGTGAGTTTTTAATTAGTATTTGGGTGAAGGTGGGATTTACAATACACAGATTCGAAAAAGTTGTCAAAAAAAATATGTCATTAAAGATAAGTTACTTTTCTACCTAACTGGATAATTTTTTAGTGTTTTTATTTAATGTAAAATGTTTAATCGGCTCTAAAACAACAAATGACGACGGACTCTCTGTTGAATACGTTAATATTGGAAAAATGAGTTAAAACTAAATCTGTAGAGAATACTGCCAGAAACCCACCGAATATATATTACCGTGAGATAGGCTGACATATATTCGGTGGGTTTATAGCAGTATTTTGTATAGTTTTTAGTTATAACTCATCCCAAACGTAACAGACAGTTCCCCGCTATTTGTATTTTTCAAATACACCGATAAACATTAAATTTTTAAGCCGAATAAAAATTTTCCAAACACTAAAAAATAATTAAGTTAGATAGAAAATTCACTTATCTTGTCTTTGATCACATTCATTTGTTATATATTTGTTTTTTTTTGACAACTTTTTCGAATCTATGTGTATAGTATATTAATACACATCCAAAAAGGGTATTTTTCTGTTTATATTTATTTTTGTACCGTGCTATTTTTAAAGAGTTTTTCCAAGTTAAATTTAATTTCACGATATCTTTTTTTTTTTAAATAAATTGTTAGTTGAAAGCACAGCATAGTTACAAAACACTATCCTCATGGTGAGAATTGCTGAAAAAATAACGGGTTTCTTGCAAAAATTTTTTCTGTACTTTCACCTAACAATTTATGGTTTAAATAAAAACGCAACTATAAAAACAATTTCTGTTTACAAAATAAAGTGTACTTCCAATTTGGTAAAAAAAAAGAAGTTTTTTTTACAACAAAGGTGATTTGTCCAAGGATGGAATACTGTTGCCATATCTGGGCAGGAGCTGCTAAAAACAGCCTATCCTGCCTTGACAGAGTACAAAATAGACTTCGTGGCTTAGTGGGGGATGCCCTTTTCTCTACCCTGCAACCTCTCTCCCACAGAAGAGACGTTGCGAGCCTGTCTTTGTTTTATCGTTATTTCCATGGCAGATGCTCGTCTGAACTCCAATCTCTGGTCCCCCCTCGCCAATCTTTCACGAAAAACACCAGTCTAGCTGAATCCACTGTGAAAAATTTCCCCCACTCTATATCTGTGCCTAAATCAAAACGCGGATTCCATGAACAAAGCTTCTTTCTTAGAAATGCACGCCTGTGGAACTCTGTTCCGTCTGCCTGCTTCCCTCCGGACTACAACTTGGTTGTCTTCAAGTCCAATGTTAACAAATTCCTAATGAACCGCCCCCTTAAGTAAACATTTCAGCAAATCTCCTCACTAACGTAATGTACTTGCAATAACCCTTATCCCTGAGTGGCTTCCGGGCCTTGATAAGTGGTGATCACTGTGTAAAAAAAAAAAAAAAAGATTTGTTTACTTCCAATTTCTGCTTCGACTTTTATACGTTTCAACTCCAAACGCACCTTCTGGCGGGCAATTTTTTTTGCCTGAAATAACAAACAACTATATTTTTCAGTGCGATAACATAGGTGTTTAAGTACTATAAAAATCGACCGGATAAGCGCAAAATTGTAAAAAAAAAAAGCCAAAATGCGTAAAAAATACTATAAAAAGGCAAGATGTAATAAAAAATTCTTAAACAAAAAAATAGTATGGCAAAATCCACGTTCAACATTGTATTTGGCACTTTTGTTTGCTGAAATAATAATCGCCAATCTTCTCTTTAATCGTACACACGTAGACGAATGACGAAGCGATAAATTTCGCGTGTCCCTCTTTTGGGATTCAGCCAATTGTCGCTCTTGTAATGCCAGTGTTTGCTACTGTATAACATGGACGACTTTTACCACGATTTCACACGATTTCGAAAATTTTTTTTTTAAATATTTTAATAGTTTTCCGTTTATTTTTTCATGGGGGTCACCACTTATCAAGGCCCGAAGGCCACTCAGGGATAAGGGTTATTGCGTGTACAGTAATCAATGAGATAGTATTGTAGTAATCATTAGTATTGGGTGTTTTTGACAGAGTGTCTTACTTAAGGGGACGGTTTGTCAGGAGTTTGTTTATGTTGAACTTGAAGACGTCCAAGTTGTAGTCAGGTGGGAAACAGGCAAGCGGCAGAGAGTTCCACTGGCGTGCAGTTCTAAGAAAGAACTTAATTTCATAAATCAAGATTAGTGCAATATAGATAACTAGTCGTACACTGCTACGCGATGCTGTGGCTCAGTTTGTTTAAATGGACAAAAAAAAAAAAAAAGAAGACAAAATCCAAGTTTTTTATAAGAAGGAATTAGTGTGGCAAACTGTATTTTGTCTATATAAAGATATTCTTAGAGAGATAGAGAGATAGATAGATAGATAGATAGAGAGAGAGAGAAAGAGAGAAAGAGAGACAGAAATAGAAAGAGATAGATAGATAGAGATAGATAGATAGATAGAGAGAGATAGAAAGAGCGATAGATAGAGATAGATAGGGAGAGAAAGAGAGATAGATAGATATAGATATAGATATAGATAGATAGAGATAGATACAGAGAGAGAGAGAGCGATAGAAAGGAGATAGACAGATAGAGAGAGAGAGAGAGAGAGAAAGCGAGAAAGAGATAGATAGATAGATAGATAGATAAAGAGAGCGAGAAATAAAGATAAATAGATAGATAGATAGAGATAGATAAAGAGAGAGAGAGAGAGAGAGAGAGAGAGAGAGAGAGAGAGAGAGAAAGAGAGAAAGGGAGAATATTTTTAAATTAATTTTTAAAAAGATTGTTTAATATATACTCTTATATATGTATAATCTTCCCAAATCTCTCTCTCTCTCTCTCTCTTTCTTTCTCTCTCTCTCTCTCTCTCTCTCTCTCTCTCTATATATATATATATATATATATATATATATATTCTGCAGGTTTCGTTCCGATTCTTCGTGAGTCTCGTTCGACGGCCGGCGATGCCCGGCGAAAAACGAAAACAGTCGGATTATACCGAGCGTATGGAAGTCATTAACCCAAACGACCATGAAACAACTGTCCCTAATAAATTTATATCTTTTACTATTTTTTTCTACACAAATTCCGCCGGCCTATACCAAGCGAACCGAACTCATTACAAAAACATCCAAAAAACTACCTATCCTAAATTCATAACTTTTAGTATTTTTGATTATTTACTTTTTTTCCCTTTTACATGATTTTTAAGTATGAAAATCTCGATTAGATTTTGCGGAAACAACTAATTTTCTACATATCAAGACGCGCGTGCGATAAAGAAATCTAGTTCCCTGTGGCAGACGTGTTTCTGTATTCGTGTGTTCGTCATCTACCGAAATTTCGCCGTGTAAATGTGGAAAATTAACGAAAAAACGGAAACAATTTATTTTATTTCGTGTATAAAAAGTCCAGTGTGCTTTATCGGCATAATCTAAGAAAAAGAGAACAGCAATGTAGTCAGAGTATAAAAAGTAGTTATTATTGCGACGCCATATTTGAGTGTTAGATCAGCGTTCGTTTATTATGCGAATACCGTTAATCTCGATTATAAAAAATGGCCAGAGTTCCGCCAATCAAATGGTCGAAATAAGGTATGGAAGACTTTATTATTTGATCGAAAAATGGAAAGAGTATGTTATGTGTATGTATGTAAAGATCAGTTAATGGCGATGCAAGCACAATATCGTAGGCAAATATAGAATTTGACATGGTATCAACTGGTAGCGGTGGATACACTAAATATTGAGAGAGGAAAATATGAACTTCTTTCCCTGTAGATGTGACGATTGTGATGGTGTTGCTCATCGGATTAGCACGAGCGAATTTGGCAGAAAGTTTTTATTTTTACAAAGAAATCACCACTTATCAAGGCCTGGAAGCCACACGAAGATAAGGGTTATTGCGTGTATAGTAATAAATGGGATAATATCGTAGTAATGGTTAGTAATGGAGATCTGATAAAGCGTCTTCTTAAGGGGGCGGTTTATCAGGAATTTGTTTATGTTGGACTTGAAGACATCCAAGTTGTAGTCAGGTGGGAAACAGACAAACGGAAGAGAGTTCCAGAGGCGTACACTTCTAGTAAAGAAGCTATGTTCATGGAATCTACGTTTTGATTTAAACACAGCTAAAGAATGGAGAAATTATTGACAGTGGTTTCAACTAGACAGGCGTTTTTCGTAAAAGATTGGAGAGGGGGGATCAGAGATTGGAGCTCAGACGAGCATTCGCTATGGAAATAACGATAAAACAAAGACAGGCTCGCAACGTCTCTTCTGTGGGAGAGAGGTTGCAGGGAAGAGAAAAGGGCATCCCCCACTAAACCACGAAGTCTATTTTGTACTCTGTCAAGGCAGGATAGGCTGTTTTTAGCAGCTCCTGCTCAGATGTGACAGCAGTATTCCATCCTTGGACGTACTTGGCTTTTATATAGATAGAGAATTGCATCAGCAATGAGATATCTTCTGGTGCGGCAGATAATATATTATGGATTAAGTCACTGCAGGGAGGCATATGAAACTTCCTTTCGGTGCACCGCGGTGGTTTTCGAGTCCATAGGAAACGAACTTTCACACACGCACACACACACACACACACACACACACACACACACACACACACACACACACACACACAGAGAAAAAGTTTCTTTTTATACACACAAATACACACATAGATAGATATACACACATAAAGATAGACAACTAGATTTATAAACGGTTGGATCGATAGAAAAATAAATAGATAAATCGATCGATGGATACTAGGGTAATTCGAAAAGTAAAGCTTTCCGTGACTTTGTAACTAAAAAAGTTGAAGAACTAAGAAGACAGTAAAATGTTCGACCTCTTGAGTTCCAGAATTTATTTTTTACATAGTCAACACCATTCTGAATACACTTTTGCCAGAAATTCAATGACGATTCTCTGCTTCTGACGCATTTCTATAACAGAAGTTGTTTTTTTTTAGAATCTCACACGGCTAATATCTGCAACAGAGAGATGCAACTTTCAAGTTACAAATGCATAAGTTTAGTCATCATAACAATGCAATAGGAAGCATTACTTAGATAGATAGGAAGATAGATGGAGAGATGGAACTTCCTTCAGTCTTGACCGATTATGGATACCACCTGTAAGGGTACCTGTGCGTGGAATCTTTTGTGGCAATAGTTGCGCAATCTCCAACCACAACTCTCATAAGTGGAGGTAGAAACAATGCCAAGATAATCGAAGATTACATACAGTGGCTAGAATTTCTAAATCGTCACCCATCTGGTACTATCCAGGCTCAACGCTGCTTAACTTTGATAACGAGAACCGGTGTCAACGTGATTATGCCGTATATAGATAGATAGGTAGATAGATAGATAGATAGATAGATACATACATACATGTAGAAAGAAAGCATACACGCAGACAGGTAGGCAAATTATCTATCTATCTATCTATCTATCTATCTATTATATAAAAAGAAGTTTGCCTGTGTATCTGTGTTATGAAGAGATTGTTCGTTTTATGACGATTCACATTTATTAAAAGTTCATTACTTAGATGTGTAGAAGCTCTTAGAGTGAGGAGATAGTGTTCACTGTTCAGACAGTCTTAGTGTAGATATTTTTTTTTTTTTTTTTTTTTTACACAGTGATCACCACTTATCAAGGCCCGGAAGCCACTCAGGGATAAGGGTTATTGTAAGTACATCACGTTAGTGAGGAGATTTTATGAAGTGTTTAATTAGGGGGGCGGTTCATTAGGAATTTGTTAACATTAGACTTGAAGACATCCAAGTTGTAGTCCGGAGGGAAGCAGGCAGACGGAACAGAGTTCCACAGGCGTGCAGTTCTAAGAAAGAAGCTTTGCTCATGAAATCCGCGTTTTGATTTAGGCACAGATATAGAGTGGGGGAAATTTTTCACAGTGGATTCAGCTAGACGGGTGTTTTTCATGAAAGATTGGCGAGGGGGGACCAGGGATTGGAGTTCAGACGAACACCTGCCATGAAAATAACGATAAAACAAGGATAGGCTCGCAACGTCTCTTCTGTGGGAGAGGGGTTGCAGGGTAGAGAAAAGGGCATCCCCCACTAAACCACGAAGTCTATTTTGTACTCTGTCAAGGCATGATAGGCTGTTTTTGGCAGTTCCTGCCCAGATATGGCAACAGTATTCCATCCTTGGCCGTACTTGGCTTTTATATAGATAGAGAATTGCATCAGTAGTGAGATATCTTCTGGAGCGGTAGAAAGATCCCACCATCTTTCCTGCGACCTTGGCCACAGACTTGATGTACGTGTTCCATTTCAGATCAGGAGTAAAGGTCAAACCCAGAAGCTTGTCAAAACACGGGGCCTCACCCAGACGAGAGCCATCCATCACAATTGATGCCAGCTGGGGATCAGAGCGTTGATGATGTAAGGATAGGAGTTTGGTTTTGGATGCATTAAAGGTAACTAGCCACATCTTCCCCCACTGAACCACGCGCTCGAGATCAGAGGAGAGAGAATCCGAGAGAACTTCGTCATTTACAGCCTTTGATGTGTTGCCGTAGATGGTCGTGTCATCAGCATAGATGTCAACGAATGATTTAAGTATGTGTTTAGGGAGGTCATTGATGTAGATCAGGAAGAGAGTTGGGCCCAGGATTGACCCCTGAGGGACTCCAGCATTTATATTGCAGGCCTCCGATTTTTGTCCATCTACCACTACTCTTATGAGCCTATCAGAGAGAAATGATTTAATGATTGAGAAAACATTTCCAGTTATACCGTAGCTGGAAATCTTGTGAAGTAGACCCTTATGCCATACTTTGTCAAAGGCCTTTGATATGTCGAGAGCAATTGCCCTAGAAAGGAAGCCTTTGTCAAGAGATTCACTAATCCTGTGGGATATAACCGTCAGCACATCTGCGGTAGATCTTGCAGAGCGGAAACCATATTGTGTGTCACTAAGAAGGTTATTCCTGCTGAGGTGGTTTACTATTTCTCTATTTAATATTGATTCCAGTAACTTACTCATAACACAGAGAAGACTTATTGGTCTGTATTGAGAGGGAGATGACTTATCACCTGAATTCTTAAATACAGGGCAAACTGAGGAGGTCTTCCAGGGGGTCGGAAAGCACTTCTCCTTAAGGCAGCGCTTAAATAGTTTCGTAAGTATGGGAGCAAGTTCTGGTTGAAGCTTTTTTAACACTATAATTGGGATACCATCAGGGCCAGTTGCTTTACTGGAATCTAGGTTTTTTATTAGCTTGGCGACCTCATGCACGGATATTTGTATGTTACCTAGCTTGTTCTGTGTTATAGGAGGAAATATGGGGAGTTGATGGCCTTCGTCGCATAGGGTAGAATTAGCTGCAAAGTTCTTTGCAAATAGTTTGGCCTTGTCTGATGCTGACGAGATAACCTCTGGTCCATTGATAATGGTTGGGATAGAACGCACACTTCTGCTCAAGATCCTATTTGTTATTTGCCAAAACTGGTGGGAACCAAGCCGCTGATCAGCTACCTTGGATTTAACAGACTGGGCATATAGCTCTCTTGCATTTTTTATTACTCTTTTACAGTGGTTGCTGGCAGTCCTGAAAGCAGCTTTAGTCTCAGTGCATCTATTACGTTGGTAGTTATGGAAAAAGTGATTTCTGTGCGCGATAGCAGCAGCACATTCTGGGGAGAACCATGGCTGGCTGTTAGGTTTTTGTTGGAATTTTTTAGATGGTATGAATTGGTCTATGCCTACAATTAACCATTCGGTCAGATCTGATACTATAGAGGACACTTCCTTTTTAAACATGGAGTGCAGAGGTAGATATGAGATGTAGAGTTCACATTGTAGATATGAGATGTGTATGTCAGACATTTTATAACAGATATATATATAGACATATAATAACAATTTTCACTTTAGCTTTCCGTAGACTCACAACACAAATACGACGTTTTATAAAAAGACATGATGGGTTTATTTCTTCTCACGACCGGCTGTGGTTTTCATCATCAAGAATTCAAAGCCTCACATATTAAGTTTTAAAATGACCGTCTCGCTTCTAGACGTTCGAATCCTCAGACTCTCTCTGACTCTCCCCCTGCTTCTGTCTGCTTAACTCTAAAGGTTTTCTATCTATATCTAGAACTTCCCATTTTTCCATGACATCATACACACGTGTTCTGGACATACGTGTCCAAAACTTTTCTTTTTTTTTTACAAAAGGAATTTTAAACTATACTCAGTAACCTATATTTCCAATATGTTAAAAACATGTTTATTAAATTATCTTGTAGCTGCATTCTTTCAATTGAATTTTCATAACAAAATTGACAGTGCACATTCTTTTCTTGAAACTATTTTATCTCTAAGCTGTTTTACATTCCATTTTCTAATTCTCACACGTAATCTATTTCTAAACCTAAATTACGAGGTTCGAATTTCGTCTATTGCTATTTCATTTTCATTTTAACTAAATCTCTCTATTTTTATACTTACATGAAAAGGGGGCAGCCCTTATCATGTAACATCTGTAAGTTCGTTCCCCATGAACTCGAAAACGGCTGGGTTGATTTTTACGCCCAACAGTGTTGTTATGTGGATTGGTATCGGAATGTCTCCGATAAGTATCAATAATCGACAATCGAAATAATCTGATGAAACAAAGAACAGGCGATTTGGATCGAAGTTAACACCTTACACAGCCTTACATCACAAGTGCATTTACAAAATTTTATTACCACACAAGCCGAAAGGCCCGACATATAAAATCAACAGTATGTTCTTTGATATGACAGGGGTGCGTTCGAAATGAATGTTTCTGTTTAGAGCACAATTGAACTATGACACTTGACATTTTGCATTTTAAACTTTAATTCAAGCCATTATTTATGTATAAAAATAATTTCATAAAATCAACACTAGGTTCTCTACAGTGCAATGTAGACTACAATGTATTGTGAATGAAGGCATAGCCAGAAGCATGTTAGCTTCCTCCCGATGCAAAGCGATGGATCTCCAACTAGAGCAGACAATCAATCGATTGGATTGAAAAATGGGCGATTTAACCGATGTCGGTAACAAGAACAATATGCGTTGATCATCATTCAATTCTGGGCAACGCCCAGTCTCCTTGCTAGTAGATAAATAAAGAGATAAATAAGCAAATAGACAGCTAGTAAGATAAAAAGATAGATGCACACACACATACACACATGTATATATATATATATATGAACATACATATGAACAGAAACACACACACACACACGCGCACACACACACACACATATATATAATTCTATATAAATATCGCGAGTATTTACTTCAACAATGCTTTATGCGTAAGAAGAGCTAGGTAGTGAGTTTTGAAAATATATTGCCTGACGAATCCTTACAAGAATGAAACTAAGAAAAATCTGTGTATACTTAATTGCCATATATATTTTCAAAACTTACTATCTATCTATCTATCTATATATATATATATATATATATATATATATATATATATATATATATGAGAGAAATGGAGAGAGAGAGTGAGAGAGAAAGAAAGCGAAGAGATAGATATGTAGATAGATACGTAGAAAGAGAGATATCGATAGACTGGAGAACGGATCGATAGATATGAACAGACGGATATATATATATATATATATATATATATATATATATATATATATATATAAATCGATCGATCGATCGGTCGATGGATCGATAAATAATTAAACTCATCAATTGGCAAGTATTTTGAAATTTTCACAGAATTTCACGAAATTTGCAAAGTTTGTCGAAGTTTTTTTTTTTTCATATAAAATTGGACATTCTGATGATTAAGTTTGAGAATTCGGCAACACGGGAAGTGGCCAATCAATCAATTACTATTTGATTAACGATCAATGAGACATATTTTTCGGTAATAATTGTTTAATTGATGGCGATTTTATCGAATTACGGATTTTAATAAAGGAGACGCACTCCCGCATTCTCACTCCCCACTCTACACACCCAATGTTTTCTGACATGGTTTACTAATCTCATCTCTCCTCCCTCTCTTTCTTTCTGTCTGTCTGTTTGTCTGTCTGTCTGTCTCTTTCGCTCTCCCTCTGCCTCTCTCTCTCTCTCTCTCTCTCTCTCTTTATATATATATATATATATATATATATATATATATATATATAGTTGAGGTAGTTGCTTGTCTAGCCGCACTGATGAGCTGTGAAACAGCGAAACAGTACTGCATGTGTATAACTATAATGCTCCCTATATTGGTTTGAATATATTGGTAATTGATATACAAATTACCATTAGCGTATTAAGCGATGCTCTTTGTATAAACAAATTGAGCTTACGTATTTGGACAATGTCAAAACATTGTTAATTCACTCCCCGCATAGGAGCAGCCAAATAGCGCAACGGTTAGAAGCTTTGACTGTCATTTGTGCGGTCAGGTTTCGATCCTGGCTTGAGGTAGTTGCTTGTCTGACCCCACTGATGAGCTGTGAAATAGCGAAACAGTACTGTATTTGGATGCCTATGTATATATGTATGGATACGGCATAATCACGTTGACACAAAGTTCTCGACAGATCACCGAAGTTAAGCAACGTTGAGCCTGGCTAGTACCAGATGGGTTACCATTTGGGAATTCTAGGCGCTGTATGTGCTTTCCGCTTATCTCGGCATTGTTTCCGTTTGTTTGGTATGCAACAATGTTGACTCAGGAGAGGCGTGATTAGATATTGTGAAACTCTTGCCACACAAATTTCACGCGCAGGCATCCTTACAGTGGGTATTCATAGTCTGTCAAGACTGGAGGAAGCCACACACACACACACACACACACACACACACACACACATATATATATTTAGTAAGGTGATCGATAATTTAAAATTCAAATTCAAATTAAAAATTAAAAATCTGTTTCATAAGAAGGAACACAACAAAGTGAATAATTTGTACGATCGTTTCAGAAACGATGTTTTTATAGCGATAGACATTAAGTCATGAACAATAATTTTGACATATAGTTTTTTTAAAACAAAGTCTCCTCGTCAGCAAAAAGTATTAGTGTTCTTTTTTATATATAAATAAAAGACACCATAAATAAACCTAGCATTTTTTTAAGTAAGGCAGATGTATCTTTTAATTGTTTGCCTTTTGAAAACCGTAATTATCGTCAAAGCATTCATTTGGATGTTGAATGTAGCTTATAAATGCACGAAATGTTGAATTTTCAAAGTGAACGTGAATGGAATATTTTTAGCGGTTAGAATATGTTAGTAACGCCTAGTTATGTATACAGAGGTGTTGCAAATTATTGTATTATTGGTGTGCGTGCGTGCGTGTGTAGGTAAAAGAAGCTTGTTTGAAGTTAAACGTATGATTATGCTGCAATGAATGAGAGAATAATGCATTCAAAGAATTGCTATTTCTTATATCTCTTTTATGTTTATTGAGCCTTTTCTCTAATCTACGTTGGGTTTCACCAACATATATATGATGGCAATTTTGGCAAGGAACAGTGTATATGCCTGCATTGGAAATTAGTCTGTTTTGGCGATGTTTTGTTGTTTTTAATGTTTGTTTTATAGTTTTTAATGTGGTTTGTATGATTGGAATTCCTAGTTTGTTCAATGTGTTGCAAATTATTGTATTATTGGTGTGTGTGCGTGTGCGTAGGTAAAAGAAGATGTCTGTTTATGAGAGAAATGTCTGGTGTATATGATTTTTGCTTATTTATTCCGGAAAATAATTGTGTGGCATTTTTCTTAGAATTTAATATAAAATATGTGAGATATTGCAAGATTTTCACAGTATATGTGAGGTTCTGGACTAAAAATTCTGAATGCACGTAGGAATGACCTAATTATTATACCGATTTTTATTTTGTTATTATGGTGTGAGTAGAAATATATGTAATCATTTTTGTGTGTAGTTTTTCGGTAAACTTTAGAGAATAGTTTATTATTGGATTTTATAATAAGTATGTCTAGAAGAGATAATTAGTGATTGTTTTCTGTTTCATGGGTGAACTTTATGGAGGGTTCAACTGATTCTAAATTGTCTTTAATGTTATCTATGTGCATGTTTTCAGAAAGAACAATTGACATGTCGTCAATGTATCTAAAATATTTTGTGTTTGGAGGTAATCTAAATTTGAAAGGAATTCTAAGAAAAGTTAGGCTAACACTCCACTAAGAAGGTCATCCATAGGAAGGCCGGAATTTAGCTTTTAGAAATTGTTCTTGAATTGAAAATAAGTCAGGTCAGTTATAAATCTAATAATTTTTATAAAAGTGTCAGGAAGAAACTAAGTTAATGTTTGAATTTTTAGGTGTGTATAGTGTAAATTTGAATATTTTTTAATGAGGACATTAATGTATAATGATTTTATTTTTTTTACATAGGCATAACCACTTATCAAGGCCCAGAGACCATTAGAGGATAAGGGTTAAAGAGTGTACAGTAGTCAATTGGACAATATAGTAATCGTTAGTAATGGAGATTCGGTAAATTTGTTAACTTAAGTGGAACGGCTCATCAAAAAAATTGTTTACGTTAGTCTTGAAGACAACCATAACGTAGTCAGCTGGAAAGCAGGAAAACAGAAGACAATTCCATAGGCGTGCAGTTCTAAGAAAGAAGCCTTGTTCATGGAATCTACGTTTAGATTTAGTCACAAATAGAGTGGGGGGATTATTGATAGACGAGTGTTTCTTGTGAAAGTTTGTTATATTTAAGTTGTGTATATATCTGTTATGTATATTAATGATTTCTTATCTTGTTGAGTAAATATCCGGAGCTGTTTATATGGGAGGTGCTGATAGTAGAGTTAGGATGCTGGATTCTGTGTGTTGCCAGATATTGTGAGATATCCGGCTTGTTAGTTTTTTTGGGAGGCCATATAATGGCGGAATATGGTATTCAATGTATGATGTCCGAGTTTTGTTATTTATTATAAGTTTTTTTTAAAAAAGATTTGTTGAAAGTCTTAACACTTCTATTTACTGTTTGAAAATCAGTGTTGTCTCTGTCTGCCAATAGTGTAGAAACTCTCTCTCTCCCGCTCTCTCTCTCTATATATATATATGTTTTAAAATGTTATAAAACTATTAGACATACATTCTACAAACACATACAAGGAAACAACACACACACGCACGCACACACACACACACACACACACACACACACACACACACACACACACACATACCCCTACGCATTATTTGACCAAGTATCAACGTGCCACACACTTCCACCCAAGTAATAAAAATATTTAAATATATTTTAAATATTTTACACTTTGAATAATTTCTGAAGAGGACGCTACACAGAACGTTTGAAACGCGCAAAAAACTATTTCAATGATCTCAAAACATTATTACAATGACCTAAATATGATACTTTTTTTAAATGAAAAATCAAAGCACGGAATAATAAAATAATGTTAAAAAATACATACCAATTGTTGGTGACTTTTCTCATATATATATATATATATATATATATATATATATATATATATATATATATATATATATATAAACTGCGGCACTAATGCTAAGGAGGGTTTAAGCGTCTTCCTCTGAAGGAGGAAGTTTCGTGGGAGTATGACATTCACAAGCGATTCCTAGTCGCATGTATAACCCCGTTAGAGAAGATGACGACGTTAGGTTTTTGTGACTTTTGCAGGAAGGTGTCGACGTCCCCCTACATACAGGACTTGGTATTCCCAAATGAATCACCCATCTGATGTTCCCCAATTGGTCACCCAGTTGGTCCTGGCCAGGCCCTACGCTGCTGCTGCTGATAATTATGATTATTATAATGATGTTAGTGATGGTGATGGTGACCATGATGATGATGGTAATTATGATGGTGATGATAATGATGACGATGATGATGATGAAAATGATGATAATAATGATAATGATGATGATGATGACGATATTGACGATTTTTTGTTGATGATGATGATGATTATGCGTTCGAAAACAAAAATTCGGCGTTAATTGAGGAAAAAACCCGTCAGTTTATTCTCGATATAATGGCACTATATCTTATGCCTAAACTTTTATTTTAATCTTCATAATTTAGCATTATTATTATTATTATTATTATTATTATTATTATTATTATTATTATTATTATTGTTGTTGTTGTTGTTGTTGTTATTGTTGTTGTAATGATGATGATGCTGATTATGCGTTCGAACAAACATGTCGGTGTTGATTAAAGAAAAGGCGTCTGCCGATTGTTTAAAAATATAGAAGAAAACACACACTCACACACACACACACACACACACACACACACACACACACACACACACACACACACACACACACACACACACACATGATCGTCTACAAACAAATTATCTTCGTCCCGAATCATTGCGGAGAGTAATTTGTTTTAATTACATTTGGAAATCAGACGTAAATGGAAGCGAAAGGTTGACGGCTTGTGCTTTTTTTCATTGCATTCGCGGAATTTCTTTATTCTTATATATATATATATATATATATATATATATATATATATATATATATATATATATATATATATACACACACATATATACACACACACACATATATATACTAGCAAAAGTACCTGTCGTTGACTGGGTTCAAAAACAGCCTACAGAAACTTTGTGACATATTTCTATTCTATGGAGATCAGGCGTGAACGAACACCCCATAATTTTATTATACCATATTTCTTTAAACTGAAACATACTTATCAGAGTATACTTACGCAGATAGATATGAAAAGTCTTTATTAAAGTTTGTGCATATTCCATTCTATGGAGGCCAGGCGCGAACGCAGACCACAATTTTATTATACCATCCCTATTTAAGTTAAAACATACTTATCAAAGTATTATTATGTACATCTATATAAAAAACACTTGTAAATGTTTGTTTTTAATTTTTAAATTTTTTATTTCCATACTTTGTGGACCAGGCGCGTAAGCAGACCTCACAATTTTAATGAATCATCATTATGCCAGATCAAACATACCTATTTCTGTGTCTCGATACATCTATCATTATATGTGATCAGTTTTCTATAATAGTCAACCATATAGGAGCCTATTCATGATCAGGTATTTATTTGCTCCCCCCACCGAGCAAATTAGGCACAAGGCCGATTTTTAATGTGAGGAGTGAAGGGGAGCTGGAGAGTGACAATTGGTATGAAGGGTTGCCCCTACATTGACCAAGGTCTTATATGTGGGGTCTGTATTTATTTGCTCCCCCACCAAGCAAATTAGGCACAAGGCCGATTTTTAATGTGAGGAGTGAAGTGGAAATAGGGACCAACTCCCCGAGGAGTAGGGGAGCTGGAGAGTGACAATTGGTATGAAGGGTTGCCCCTACATTGACCAAGGTCTTATATGTGGGGTCTGTATTTATTTGCTCCCCCACCAAGCAAATTAGGCACAAGGCCGATTTTTAATGTGAGGAGTGAAGTGGAAATAGGGACCAACTCCCCGAGGAGTAGGGGAGCTGGAGAGTGACAATTGGTATGAAGGGTTGCCCCTACATTGACCAAGGTCTTATATGTGGGGTCTGTATTTATTTGCTCCCCCACCAAGCAAATTAGGCACAAGGCCGATTTTTAATGTGAGGAGTGAAGTGGAAATAGGGACCAACTCCCCGAGGAGTAGGGGAGCTGGAGAGTGACAATTGGTATGAAGGGTTGCCCCTACATTGACCAAGGTCTTATATGTGGGGTCTGTATTTATTTGCTCCCCCACCAAGCAAATTAGGCACAAGGCCGATTTTTAATGTGAGGAGTGAAGTGGAAATAGGGACCAACTCCCCGAGGAGTAGGGGAGCTGGAGAGTGACAATTGGTATGAAGGGTTGCCCCTACATTGACCAAGGTCTTATATGTGGGGTCTGTATTTATTTGCTCCCCCACCAAGCAAATTAGGCACAAGGCCGATTTTTAATGTGAGGAGTGAAGTGGAAATAGGGACCAACTCCCCGAGGAGTAGGGGAGCTGGAGAGTGACAATTGGTATGAAGGGTTGCCCCTACATTGACCAAGGTCTTATATGTGGGGTCTGTATTTATTTGCTCCCCCACCAAGCAAATTAGGCACAAGGCCGATTTTTAATGTGAGGAGTGAAGTGGAAATAGGGACCAACTCCCCGAGGAGTAGGGGAGCTGGAGAGTGACAATTGGTATAAAGGATTTCCCCTACATTGACCAAGGTCTTATATGTGGGGTCTGTATTTATTTGCTCCCCCACCAAGCAAATTAGGCACAAGGCTGATTTTTAATGTGAGGAGTGAAGGGGAAATGGGGACCAACTCCCCGGGGAGTAGGGGAGCTGGATAGTAACAATTGGTATGAAGGGTTGCCCCTACATTGAATAAGGTCTTGTATGTGGGGTCGCCCCCCACATAGGGTCTTTGCTTGCAGTATTTATTTATTTGCTTCCCCACGACCAAATTAGGCACAAGGCCGTTTTTTAATGGGGAGAGAAAGGGAGGGGGAGGGAAAAGGGGATTAGCTCCCGATGGGTGGGAAATGGGTGCTGGATAGTAACTGTTGGCATGAAGGGTCGCCCCTACATTGACCAAGGTCTGATATGTGGGACTACCCTCACATATGGTCCCTGCTTGCAGTATCTGCCGGAACAGATGGTATTTATTTGCTCCCCCACTGAGCAAATTAGGCACAAGGCCGTTTTTTAATGTGGAGATGGAGGGAAGGGGCGAGGGAAGGGGGGCACCAGCTCCCGAGAGGTGGGAAATGGGAGATGGATTAGAAACTGTTGGCATGAAGGGTTGCCCCTTCAGTGACCAAGTTGAGATATGTGGGGTTGGCCCCACATATTGTCTTTGCTAGTCATAGCTGGTCATTGCTAGTCATAGCTTTGCAGCATCTGTCGGAACAGATGTTATTTATTTGCTCCCCCACCGAACAAATTTGGCCCAAGGCCGAATTTTAATGTGAGGAGTGAAGGGAGGGGGAAGGGAAATAGGAGGACCAGCTCCCGAGAGGTGGGAAATGGGAGCTGTTTAATGGTCAGGCATGTGGGATTGCCCCCACATCTGGTCTTTGCTAGTCATATCTAGTCATAGCTAGCAGTATCTGTCGGAACAGATGGTATTTATTTGCTCCCTCACCGAGCAAATTAGGCACAAGGCCGATTTTTAATGTGAGGAGTGAAGGGAGGGGGAAGGGAAAAAGGGGACCAGCTCCCGAGAGGTGGGAAATGGGAGCTGGTTAAAGGTCAGGCATGTGCGGTTGCCCCCACATCTGGTCTTTGCTAGTCAAAGCTAGTCATAGCTAGTCATAGCTTGCAGTATCTGCCGGAACAGATGGTATTTATTTGCTCCCCCACGACCAAATTAGGCACAAGGCCGATTTTTAATGTGAGGAGTGAAGGGAGGGGGAAAGGAAAAAGGGGACCAGCTCCCGAGGGGTGGGAAATGGGAGCTGGTTAAAGGTCAGATATGTGGGGTTGCCCCCACATCTGGTCTTTGCTGCAGTATCTGCCGGAACAGATGGCATTTATTTGCTCCCCCACCGAGCAAATTAGGCACAAGGCCAATTTTTAATGTGAGGAGTGAAGGGAGGGGGAAGGGAAAAAGGGGACCAGCTCCCGAGAGGTGGGAAATGGGAGCTGGTTAAAGGTCAGACATGTGGGGTTGCCCCCACATTTGGTCTTTGCTAGTCATAGCTAGTCATAGCTTGCAGCATCTGCCGGAACAGATGGTATTTATTTGCTCCCCCACCGAGCAAATTAGGCACAAGGCCGATTTTTAATGTGAGGAGTGAAGGGAGGGGGAAGGGAAAAATGGGACCAGCTCCCGAGAAGTGGGAAATGGGAGCTGGTTAAAGGTCAGACATGTGGGGTTGCCCCCACATTTGGTCTTTGCTAGTCATAGCTAGTCATAGCTTGCAGCATCTGCCGGAACAGATGGTATTTATTTGCTCCCCCACCGAGCAAATTAGGCACAAGGCCAATTTTTAATGTGAGGAGTGAAGGGAGGGGGAAGGGAAAAAGGGGACCAGCTCCCGAGAGGTGGGAAATGGGAGCTGGTTAAAGGTCAGGCATGTGGGGTTGCCCCCACATCTGGTCTTTGCTTGCAGTATCTGCCGGAACAGATGGTATTTATTTGCTCCCCTACCGAGCAAATTAGGCACAAGGCCGATTTTTAATGTGAGCAGTGAAGGGAGGGGGAAGGGAAAAAGGGGACCAGCTCCCGAGAGGTGGGAAATGGGAGCTGGTTAATGGTCAGGCATGTGGGGTTGCCCCCACATATGGTCTTTGCTAGTCATAGCTAGTCATAGCTTGCAGTATCTGCCGGAACAGATGGTATTTATTTGCTCCCCCACTGAGCAAATTAGGCACAAGGCCGATTTTTAATGTGAGGAGTGAAGGGGAAATGGGGACCAGCTTTCCGGGGAGTAGGGGAGTTGGATAGTGACAATTGGTATGAAGGGTTGCCCCTACATTGACCAAGGTCTTATATGTGGGGTCGCCCCCACATATGGTCTTTGCTAGCAGTATCTGCCGGAACAGATGGTGTTTATTTGCTTCCCCACGACCAAATTAGGCACAAGGCCGATTTTTAATGTGAGGAGTGAAGGGAGGGGGAAGGGAAAAAGGGGACCAGCTCCCGAGAGGTGGGAAATGGGAGCTGGTTAATGGTCAGGCATGTGGGGTTGCCCCCACATCTGGTCTTTGCTAGTCATAGCTAGTGATAGCTAGTCATAGCTTGCAGTATCTGACGGAACAGATGGTATTTATTTGCTCCCCCACCGAGCAAATTAGGCACAAGGCCGATTTTTAATGTGAGGAGTGAAGGGAGGGGGAAGGGGAAAAGGGGACCAGCCCCCGAGAGGTGGGAAATGGGAGCTGGTTAAAGGTCAATCATGTGGGGTTGCCCCCACATCTGGTCTTTGCTAGTCATAGCTTGCAGCATCTGCCGGCACAGATGGTATTTATTTGCTCCCCCACCGAGCAAATTAGGCACAAGGCTAATTTTTAATGTGAGGAGTGAAGGGAGGGGGAAGGGAAAAAGGGGACCAGCTCCCGAGAGGTGGGAAATGGGAGCTGGTTAAAGGTCAGGCATGTGGGGTTGCCCCCACATCTGGTCTTTGCTAGTCATAGCTAGTCATAGCCTGCAGTATCGGCACATGGTGTTTATTTGCTCCCCCACAGAGCAAATTAGGCACAAGGCCGTTTTTAATGTGAGGTAAAAACCAGCTCCCCTTAAAGTAGGCAGAAAGGGGGCACTCTGGTTACCAAAAATAATAATTGTCCCAGTATAGAGGGTTTCCCCTCCATTGACTGGTACAAATTATCTTAAGTGCAGCATCTGCCGGCACAGATGGTGTTTATTTGCTCCCCCACTGAGCAAATTAGGCACAAGGCCGTTTTTAATGTGAGGTAAAAACCAGCTCCCCTAAAAGTAGGCAAAAAGGGGGCACTCTGGTTACCAAAAATAATAATTGTCCCAGTATAGAGGGTTTCCCCTCCATTGACCGGTACAAATTATCTTAAGTGCAGCATCTGCCGGCACAGATGGTGTTTATTTGCTCCCCCACTGAGCAAATTAGGCACAAGGCCGTTTTTAATGTGAGGTAAAAACCAGCTCCCCTAAAAGTAGGCAAAAAGGGGGCACTCTGGTTACCAAAAATAATAATTGTCCCAGTATAGAGGGTTTCCCCTCCATTGACTGGTACAAATTATCTTAAGTGTAGTATCTGCCGGCACAGATGGTGTTTATTTGCTCCCCCACTGAGCAAATTAGGCACAAGGCCGTTTTTAATGTGAGGTAAAAACCAGCTCCCCTAAAAGTAGGCAAAAAGGGGGCACTCTGGTTACCAAAAATAATAATTGTCCCAGTATAGAGGGTTTCCCCTCCATTGACCGGTACAAATTATCTTAAGTGCAGCATCTGCCGGCACAGATGGTGTTTATTTGCTCCCCCACTGAGCAAATTAGGCACAAGGCCGTTTTTAATGTGAGGTAAAAACCAGCTCCCCTAAAAGTAGGCAAAAAGGGGGCACTCTGGTTACCAAAAATAATAATTGTCCCAGTATAGAGGGTTTCCCCTCCATTGACCGGTACAAATTATCTTAAGTGCAGCATCTGCCGGCACAGATGGTGTTTATTTGCTCCCCCACTGAGCAAATTAGGCACAAGGCCGTTTTTAATGTGAGGTAAAAACCAGCTCCCCTAAAAGTAGGCAAAAAGGGGGCACTCTGGTTACCAAAAATAATAATTGTCCCAGTATAGAGGGTTTCCCCTCCATTGACTGGTACAAATTATCTTAAGTGTAGTATCTGCCGGCACAGATGGTGTTTATTTGCTCCCCCACTGAGCAAATTAGGCACAAGGCCGTTTTTAATGTGAGGTAAAAACCAGCTCCCCTAAAAGTAGGCAAAAAGGGGGCACTCTGGTTACCAAAAATAATAATTGTCCCAGTATAGAGGGTTTCCCCTCCATTGACCGGTACAAATTATCTTAAGTGCAGCATCTGCCGGCACAGATGGTGTTTATTTGCTCCCCCACTGAGCAAATTAGGCACAAGGCCGTTTTTAATGTGAGGTAAAAACCAGCTCCCCTAAAAGTAGGCAAAAAGGGGGCACTCTGGTTACCAAAAATAATAATTGTCCCAGTATAGAGGGTTTCCCCTCCATTGACCGGTACAAATTATCTTAAGTGCAGCATCTGCCGGCACAGATGGTGTTTATTTGCTCCCCCACTGAGCAAATTAGGCACAAGGCCGTTTTTAATGTGAGGTAAAAACCAGCTCCCCTAAAAGTAGGCAAAAAGGGGGCACTCTGGTTACCAAAAATAATAATTGTCCCAGTATAGAGGGTTTCCCCTCCATTGACCGGTACAAATTATCTTAAGTGTAGTATCTGCCGGCACAGATGGTATTTATTTGCTCCCCCACCGAGCAAATTAGGCACAAGGCCGATTTTTAATGTGAGGAGTTAAGGGAGGGGGAAGGGAAAAAGGGGACCAGCTCCCGATAGGTGGGAAATGGGAGCTGGTTAAAGGTCAGACATGTGGGGTTGCCCCCACATCTGGTCTTTGCTAGTCATAGCTAGTCATAGCTTGCAGCATCTGCCGGCACAGATACTACACTTTGATCCTGGCCCGAGGGCCACGAAGGTGGCCTATTCGTGACCACACACACATACACATACACACAGACGTTCAGCTTTATATTATAGATATATATGTTTATTACCTTTAGCAAATCAGGTGCAAACCTTTTATAATATTTGCTAATATTTTTCCTCCGAGGAGATGTATAAATATCGAAAACTCATGGGCTAAGAAAATATATTTTACTATACTGTATTCTTTGTCTTGCATACAATAAAATTTCTATATTTGAAATTTAACTTCTTCAAATCACAAATTTTAAATTCCTAAATTATGATTTACTTGCTCTATCTAGTATATTGAGCAATTTTATTTAGCTGGGATAGTCTTATATAAAATATTACATCCAATAATATTTTTTAAGACCGATAATCACTGGATTTGCACACCAGTAGATTTATTGTATTTCATTATTCTGAATATATATATATATATATATATATATATATATATATATATATATATATATATGTATATATATATGTATATATATATATATGTATATATATATATATATATATATATATATATATATATATATATATATATCCGATCCCGCATTTTGCTAATTCCTACCCTCTGATGAGAAGGAAAGTATTTCTTCGAAACTCCGCGGATTAAGGACTATCCACTTATCTAGTGTTTCCCTTTCAGATTAAATATGTTTTTAACTCATTTCAAAGTGTTTTAACATGTCTTATTAACTGTTTGCTCATTCATATATATATATATATATATATAAAGATGTATATGTGTAAAAATACGCATAAAGAATGCACAACACGTTAGTAGAGCCAAATACGTTTTTTATTATTACAACTTAATTCATTACAAAACCAAGAGAATAGAAGTAAAAGAGAGAAAGGGAGGAAAAGAGGTGGGAGAAGCAATAGAAAATATAAATTAAATTAAAAATTTGTAAAATTATAAAGGTAAGACAAGGCCATAGATGGGCCAAGAAGAAGAAGAAAAGAAAAGAAATAAAGGGAAATAGATAATTGAGCGTGTAAAAAAAAAAAAGTTTCATGTTCTGGACGACCCGCACGTGTCTCAAAGCCGAAACGTTGTTTTTTTTTATATCCATATGTAATTACAAAAACACGTCTTTATTATTAATGTTTTTATTTTAACTTGAATCATCTGACGACATGGACGGCGAATTTGTAATGAATTAAGTTAATACACTTTAGGTTGTAATAATAAAACGCTCACACACATATACATATACATACACATACATAATGCATATATATGATCTTTCCTTTGTGTTAATGTTCTTGAATTCAAACAAACTGAATCCAACACATGTATAGCAGTTGTAAACGTTAAAATCCCCCCCTCCTGCAAAGTGATTTAGTCACGTTATATTTTGGGATTCTTCATCAGGAAGTAGAGATTATGCAAACTAGTACGAATTTCGGGAAGGTACATTAAGTATATATCAAAATGATATAAGCGTGACACGCAAAATAAAACACACGCTATCGTATTGATGTATAGATAATTGATTAGTTTATTTTTGGGTGTTGCGCAGAACAGCATTTTTGTGGCTTTTTCCTTCTAATTTGAAGATTGGTTGTATTACTAAGAAATTAGATCACTTCTAATTTGTTGTCTACTGTCGATTTCACGACTTTGGTTTCATCACACCACGTGACCTTGCCATATAAACGCAGGAAACAAAAGCATTTTGAGGGCAAAGTAAATTTAAAAAATTTTCCCTGATATTCGTAATCCATTTCTCTTTCGTCGGATTACTTTATCATCTGATAAGCTTAAATTAATAACAGAAAACGCCATTTTGAAATCAGGAAATAAACCGACAAAAGACACTTTGAAATCACGCACCGAAGTCTCGTTAACACGCGATTTCAAAGCCAAGTTTTCCTTAGTCTTCAAAACAAGTGTAATTAATCCCTGTCATAATTTAAAGCAACCCCCCCAAAAAAAACAAAAACAAAAAACAAAAACAAAAACCAAATTTCTGAAACTCACATTAATAAGGAATCTCAATACACCCGTCATATACGTACTAATGTATGTAAATTTTATCTATACTATATTTCTTATAGTTCGACGTTTCTGAATTTTTGAGATGAGGATTGGTTATTCGTGTCATTTGGATTCATCGGACTACTGTTCTCATCTTGAGTGTGATTTTCACAACGTTTCAGGTATTTGGATGGAATTTTTTAAATAGAATCTTATTTACTTCATGGACTCATGGCGCAGTGGGTAGAGTACTTGGAAAAATTAATTGTAAAAAGTGGTATTCTCCTAAAGGTTGAAGGTTCAATTCTTAGTGTAGGTGACCGAAAAATACAATTGCAAATTACTTAGGGCCTCTATCCAGCCAGCTGAAGGAACTCAAGTCACATATATATATATATATACATATATATACACCTATTTTTTCATAAGTTTTTATTTCGGTTTCGATTCAAGCTAATGCACCCAAGTCATGTGGATATGTATATTTTTATTTTTGAAATCACAACTTTATAAGATATAAAAATCGATAAAACACTAACTCTATAATAATATATACGAAATCTGCAAGAATTAAAAAATATTTAAGCGTACTTTACGACCGGGCTTTGCCGGGCGTTCGTGCTAGCTTAGATAAATACTTTTGCAGTTTTAACAAATAAGCTGCAATAATATCAGAGCGTCTCCATTTACACTGAGCATCTACAGAATGTCAACATCAACATATTACTTATGAATGAGCCCCCTGAGGAATTTCCAAAGGCCCCGCTAGTAATTTATAATTGGAACATTTTTGTATGGAAATCACTCCAGACAAGACGTGAAGCCATTTAATATAAGAAGCTAACTAGAACGAAAGATGATTATCGCAAACAACTAGAGATGCTAATTGACCTTAGCTTTGAAAAGACCAAGATTAAAAGTAGGGGGAAAACAATCAGCAGAAAGGGAGTTCCAAAAAAATTACGATTCTTGGAAAAAAGCTATTTGTAATAGGAAGCTGTATTATAATGAGGTTCCGAAAACAGCGACTTGATGAAGACAACTAGACCAACGAGTCAAACGAGCTGAAACAAAGGAAGCAAGGAATAGATCAGACAATTCTGAAGAATACAACACGTGCCATAATAGTATTTATAGAAAAAGACTGAGCCTAGCAGCATCGCATATGTATGTGTGTGTGTGTGTGTGTGTGTGTGTGTGTGTGAGAAAGAGAGAGAGAAAGAGAGGGTGTAGAGGAAATAGAGTGTGACCAATTAAATTGCAGATTCTGCACCTTATCAAGAACCCTCGAATGTGATATGGATTCACCAGCCCAAATATGACCACAATACCCCATACATGGTCTAATAGTAGATTTGTAGGCATTAGAAAGTGTTTAGAACGATAGAGAGGACCCATTTTACGACGAGCAGAAAGAGCAATGGCTCTAATATGTGAACCCCAAGAAATATTTGATAAAAAAGAAAGACCCAAAAGTTTCAGAGTCAATTCTTTCTCAAAAGCAGAGCTTCCCTCTTTCTTTCGTCGGGTTACTTTAGCTCCTGATCAAAAAGCCATTTTGAAATTAGAAAATGAACTGACAAAAGACTCTTTCAAATCACGCACCAGAGTCTCGTTAACATGCGGTTTCAAAGCCAAGTTTTCCTTAGTCCTCGGAACTAGTGTAATTAAGCCCTGTCACCATTTAAGGCAAGAAACACTGACGTGACTCCCTTTACAAGCGAACTTTTCTTTTCTTAAAAAAATATTATTTGACTCCTCCTTCTCCTCCTCCTCCTCCTCCTCCTCCTACTACTACTACTACTACTACTACTACTACTACTACTACTACTACTACTACTACTAATAATAATAATAATAATAAGTAGCAGGACTCATGAAAATTCCCCGGAATGAGAAATATATTTAATTTACAAATATGTTTTGACAGCAAAAAAAAAACAAGCAAACAATAAAACGCAACAAATATGAGCTTAATTACATTTCTATGAAAATACTGTCGATTGTATTTTAAATATAGAACAAACCCAAATGTGATGAATCAATAATTACTAATAAATACACAGAAAATACTATTGTGCTACATAGTTCAATACAAATAATAAGATCGAATTGTACGACACAACGTTAAATTTACTTCCCATTGCAGACAATGTACTTTTTGCTCTGTTTCTTTCGTATGTTCCCTTTTTTACATAATGTTTCGCTGACTTTTGTGTTCGGTGAAGAGTTCCTTTCTCACACCATTGCAACAATGATCATATATAATTAAAATGATATTCGAAAACCAGGCCATATCAAAGGGAAGCGACTCTCCTAATCTTGTCCAGGGTTGCCAAATTGTTGTTTTAAAAAGCAAATATCGTGAATTTGGACTGTTTTGAAGCAATTTAACCTTTAAAAATTATATTTGGATTTTTTTTTTAAAATCGTGACGTACGGATTACCTAAGGAAGGAACAAGTAGAATATTTTATAAATTATTTTATAAAAACGAAAAGAAAAACAATTTATCTAATAAATAAAGTAAAGTCAGTCACTTTATGGTTTCTTTGCCAGCTAAGGTTTTCTTCCTACAAAATCATTTATTATTTCTACTGTCATATATTAGGATCCTAGGAGCCAATAAATGGAAATTATGTTAGCTAGTAAGAATTTTGGCGGGGGTTACATAGAGTACATGTCAGAATATATGTATATGTGTTTGAGTGTGTGTGTGTGCGTGTGTGTGTGTGTGTGTACACTGTATTCTACTAAACGAATGAATAAGTCTTTATGAAATCTTGAAGAATTCTATGTAGCTTAATTGCCACATCTTTTCCCTAAAGAAAAAAAAAATAATTGGAGAAGATAAAAAAAACAGTGAAACAGAAAAATTCCGTGCTTCTTAATAATACTTGTCTCAATGAGAATATGCTGATATATATATATATATATATATATATATATATATATTGAGAGAGAGAGAGAGAGAGAGAGAGAGAGAGAGAGAGAGAGAGAGAGAGAGAGAGATAGTGGATAAAATATCAATAATTATGAAATTTTAAATCAGCTTCAAAAGGAGAAACAAAGCAAAATCAGAGTAAGTGTACGATCGTTTCGGAAGCGACATTTATTTATTTATTTATTCAGTATTGACATATAAATTATCTTTGAATACTGTCTCCTCGTCAGCGCAAATTGGGGAGCGGAAAGACATTAAAATTAAACTAGCGCATTAGAGTGAGTATGGCGGGTAAACCTCTATAAAAAGGGCAGTCCCAGAGTGTTTTTTTTCGGGACGGGCACAACACTTTTAAAGTATTCATACATGAACAGACACTTTTAGTCTATTATTCTCTATACCACACACACACACACACACACACACACACACACACACACACACACACACACACACACACACACATGTGAACGCCATTAACCAATCACAAATCGTTTAGATTAATTACGCGGCTTTCATTTGTGTTGTTTTCTTTTTCTGCGTGCGCAAATGCATTTCCTGTTTAAGTGGACATGCAAATTTAAAAGTTGGTCATTGAAGTAACGGGGGAAAAAAAACGAAACGTTAATTTGTTGAAATTGAACTTCCTCTTGAAGAAGCGTTTTGGTTTTTGGTATATTAGCTTCCGCTTCGCGATGCGAGAGCCATGTAAAAAGAAAACGGCTGATAAGAAAAGATCGGAATTAAAATGAAATGTCGAGGCGAAACGGAGGTAAGATGGCGGCGGTAGTAGTGATGCGAGTGGAAGCTGTATAAATAAGAGCGATTTTAGAATTGGTCAAATGGTAGGAATACGAGTGGCAAATGGTAGGTTAGGGTTAGTATTGGTCAGGAATACGAGTGGAAAATGGTAGGTTAGGGTTAGTATTGGTCAGGAATACGAGTGGCAAATGGTAGGTTAGGGTTAGTTTTGGTCAGGAATACGAGTGGCAAATGGTAGGTTAGGGTTAGTATTGGTCAGGAATACGAGTGGAAAATGGTAGGTTAGGGTTAGTATTGGTCAGGAATACGAGTGGCAAATGGTAGGTTAGGGTTAGTATTGGTCAGGAATACGAGTGGCAAATGGTAGGTTAGGGTTAGTATTGGTCAGGAATACGAGTGGAAAATGGTAGGTTAGGGTTAGTATTGGTCAGGAATACGAGTGGAAAATGGTAGGTTAGGGTTAGTATTGGTCAGGAATACGAGTGGAAAATGGTAGGTTAGGGTTAGTATTGGTCAAGAATACGAGTGGCAAATGGTAGGTTAGGGTTAGTATTGGTCAGGAATACGAGTGGAAAATGGTAGGTTAGGGTTAGTATTGGTCAGGAATACGAGTGGAAAATGGTAGGTTAGGGTTAGTATTGGTCAGGAATACGAGTGGAAAAATACAACCGCCAGATACAACGCGCGGCCCTCTACAAACAGACCTTTTTCTCCAAATTTACAATATGGCAAGGAAGAAGAAAAGAAAAAAAAAAAAGAAACAAAACAACACACTGAAGATGGAGTATACCTCCGAAATATATTTGTGATAAATTTCAAACAAGTAAAATATTTGTTTATTTTCCTAATATTACGTTGTGATTTGACTTTCAAGCACACTTAATGCGTATTTTATTCAAATTAAAACAACGTTTCTATTGAACTCTCATTCTTGACGTTTAAATATATTTTTATTAATCCATATTACGTATTTGTATTATATCATATTAGGAGTTCAGCTCGGCTTTGCGTGATCCCTATGTACTGTTCATAACTTTATGTACACGTGTATATATATATATATATATATATATATATATATTAAAAAGTTTGACTGATGTCCAGGTAACCTACATCTAAAATTTTAAGTGTTTTAAACTTTGATCTCAATTTTGACCCCTTAAAATTTATTGTTTTGTGCTCAAATCAAGTTATAAAGTTTGATCTATGTCCAAGTAACCTACATCTAAAATTTCAAGGGTTTAGACCCAAAATTGGCGGAGGAGTTTTGTAGAGGTGGGCGTCAAGACAGTTCCTCACTTTCTTTATAGACCAGACCTTGCTCCCTGTGACTTTTGGTTATTCCCTAAGCTCAAGGGAAACCTAAGAGGCTGTCGTTATGAGACAATTGAGGATATGAAAGAAACTGTGATGAGGGTCATTGACACATGTACACAACAGGATTTCCATGGCGCCTTCCAGAAGTTGTTGGAACGGTACAACAAGTGCATTGCAGTCGGAGAAGATTACTTCGAAGGGGACTAGAGTTTCATGTGTGCACTATCAATAAAAGTGCCCATATGAAAAAAGTCTGGAAACTTATTTTAGGCACTTCGTATCTCCCTTACTAATGTGAGTAGGTGTATGAATAGAAAAAAAAAACGGATTGTGATAAAAAAAAGGGGCAACACATCTTAAGGGGACATTCAACCATAAACCAGGAGATTATACGTTTATTTTTAAGTATTTACTAATAGGTTGGGCAAGAACCGTACGGTGGTTAGGGTTGGGGTTAAGGTGGTTGTAGTATTAATAATGTATCAGTACTAGTATTATACACATAATCTCGTACGTGGGTCGTTCCAAAAGTAAAGCCTCCTATTTTTTTTTTTTTTTTACTAAATGTGAGGTACTGTAGACATATACATATCTACTCCCTTCCTACTGTGAGTAGCTTTATGAACAAAATGACTAGAATGTGATAAAAAAGGAGCAATGCGTCTTAAGGCGTATTCGACCAGAAGCCAGGAGGTGTGTCTGCGTATTCGTTAATGTTTGTGTGTGTGTGTGTGTGGTTGGAGAGAAATTTTACAGAGATGAATCCCCACATTGGGGCACCCAGCGGACACTGGTTCGTAGATTAGGGTTAACTAGGTTCCACCGCGGTCACCGGGATATAGAAGGCCTATTAACTGAACAAATGTCTGAAACGTTGAAATAATTTCCCCCACAAGATTATATGTTGAAATATTAAAAAAAAAAAAAAATACTTTTAATACAGAAATTACATTTAAAGTTTTGTTTTTTTTCTATGTTCATCCCCACCCCCTGTTTTTCATCAAAATGTAGTGTAGCATATTTTCATCAGTTACATGGTTAGGAATCCTATACTCCGCTATAGTCTTCATTTTCATATCAGTGCAGAATACATGATTACGCAAATGAAGTTCGCATAACTACTAAAAGACAATAATACCGTAATGTGAACATTGGTTAAAAACTAAGAAAATATAGTAAACATCTACGATATAAAATGATAGTGACCTATTATTATTATTATTATTATTATTATTATTATTATTATTATTATTATTATTATTATTATTATTGTTGTTGTTGTTGTTGTTGTTGTTGTTGTCGTCGTCGTCGTCGTCGTTGTTCTTCTTCTTATTATTGTTATTGTTATTACTATTGTTATTATTATTATTATTATTATTATTGTTGTTATTATTATTATTGTTATTATTATTATTATTATTATTATTATTGTTATTATTATTATTATTGTTATTGTTATTATTATTGTTATTATTATTATTATTATTATTATTATTATTATTGTCATTGGCATTATTATTATTGTCATTGGCATTATTATTATTATTATTATTATTATTATTTTAATTATTTTTTTTTTACTCACTATTAGTTGTCTCACAGGTCATCATCAGTGATCGCTCACTGGTAGTATCCTGTAGTATTCGCTGAAGACAGAGTGACAGCAAGTCTCCCCAGATTTCCAGTGTTCTCCACCCCTTGACCACTCGTGCAGTTGATTGATCGTTATCGCACCAGCCGTTTGCCATTAGTTTCTCGTTGGCATCGGTCATTGGTGTTTCGTGGGGTTTGGGTGACAAAATGCCTTTCCAAGGTACCAGATTAGAATTGTACACTCCCAGTGGAGATCTGGTTAGTACTTTCCCATCTCAAACTTTCCATCCTCCCTGATCCTTCACAACTAGTTGGTGTGGTACCAGTCGATGTCATATACAGTTTACAGAAGCAAACGTCAATTATATAAGAAACTAGCTTGGGTGGCCGGTGTTGCCCGGGTTTTTGGAGGTGTGTGTTGAGCAAAAAAAAAAAAAAGGTGGTAGTAGGTAGGCAGCTCGAAGCCGTACCGCGAAGGAGGAAAAGAACGTGAAAAAAGTGACGTCTTTGCTGTTGCGCCTATCGTCAAACCGGAAGTGGCAAAGGTTTAAATCAAAGTTAGTCAATCGAAAAGGGGGGATGAATTTCGAAAGTATCGACCAAACTGCGAACCATCCCTGTTGAAAAGTTCTCAGTAGAGGGTGAAGGAATTAATGTTTTTAGCCAATTTTTCGATATTTATCGTCCAAAGTACAAAGCTTCAAAACGATACCAATTTCGTGAAAATCCACGGCATCTGTCGAAAGTTTTAGATATACATACATACATACATACATACATACATACATACATAAATACATACATACATACATACATACATACATACATAAATACATACATTTAAACAGACAGGTGAGGTTTATATTATAGATGTTCACGCGTTCGAGGGTAAGCACAGATGTTCAACGCAGTTCGTGTCTAGGAAGCTGAGAGACGAGATGTGTCATTTCTAATTTGTCAACATCTTTAAGTTAAAGATTTTCTGTGGAACGAACTGGATTTGAACTTAGCACACCCAGATTGTCCGTCCGTGTCATTAACCAGTTAGTCACCTTTATCTCCTTGTTGGTGCTGCCTTACATGGTATGGTCCTGTGCAATTCTGTGAGGTCCACACTCCCAGGATTTTCCACCTTGTCCTCCGAGAAAAGGTTTAGTTTATTGCTGATCTTGCCTGAGGCGCCAACGGGGCTGATTTTATTTGGTTGGTCAGCATGTGCTTCCTCTATAATGTTTGCTTTTTAAATCCTACTTTACTGACCTTGTGCCTAATCTCCCCGTCCTGGGAGAATGGCATAAAAATATATAGTAAGATAACAAAAAGAAACCCGTTTTTTTTCCTTTACAGTAGGACATTCCATTATCAACCACTCAAATGTATGCTTTCATTTTTTTCCCTTTCTGTAATGAACAACTTTTACATTTGCCTGTTCACTTAAACTGGAAAATGCATTTACGAGCAATAAATAAATAAATAAATAAATAAATAAATGAAAATAAAACAAAGAAAAGGAAAATCATTCAAGAAAACAAAACAAGAAAAAAAAATGAAAATCTTGTAATTAATCAAAGCGATCTGTGATTATAATTGGTGATCGGTTAAATTTGTTAACTCATCTGGACACACACACACACACACACACACACACACACACACACACACACACACACACACACACACTGCCTACTGGAGAGAACTTGAATGCCTACTAGACGCTCTCCTCGAGTGTCTAAGGTCTCTCTGTACAGGGGTTTGTCAGAACAATCTGGCATGAGGATACTTTTTCCATAGAAGTAAACCATGACCAAATATTCAAAATCGCATTCAGTATTCGCTGCCTAAATAAGATCTCCTCACTACGGCTACCCCACAGCTTTTCCGAGGAATGGGGCACCTTCTCCAAGTAGTATTACCTCAAGTAATTGCACGAGGCTGGATACTCCACCAGACTAGATAAATTCTTGTCCTAGAATCCAGTAATACCAAGAGACCAAAATAAAAGATATACTACAACGTATAAAAATGGTTAATTTTGGGAGAGGAAAACTATGTTCTCAACTTCTTTACTCACTCAGTGTTTGAGAAATAAAGAAGTTAAATGGAACATTCGAATATCTATGTATCTCATATAGACTTCAAGTGTTAGCCCCAGGTCGTGGGCCCCTTGATTTCTGAGAACTTCGACTGAAGTAAAATAAAACAAAAAGATACACACACACACACACACACACACACACACACACACACACACACACACACATATATATATATATATATATATATATAAACTAACGTGACCTGTGGAAATTCCACAGGGAAACTGAGTCGTATGTAATATATTGATGTTGGCATTCTGTAGACATTCAGCGTAAATGGAGACGCTCTAATGTTATTGTAGTTATTTTGTTAAAACTGCAAAAGTATTTATGCAAGCTAGCAGGGACGCCGAGCTTAGCCCGGTCGTAAAATACGCTTAACTATGATATTTTAATTATTGCCGATTTCGTATATATTATTATAGAGTTAATGATCTATCGATTTTTATATATTATAAAGTTGCGATTTCAAAAATAAAAAATATATCTATATGACTTGGGTTTATCAGCTTGAATCGAAACTGAATCCCAAACTTATGAACATTTGGGCACTTTGTAAATATATTTTCATCCGTCGTGTATTTAAAAGCGATTAAGCGAAGCCCACTATTAATTTGTTTGTAAACAAGCTGATGGTTCAAGTACTGTGCGACGGGAGGGTGTGGATTTAATACACACTGTATGAGAAATATTTACGCCACTAATTCGTAGCCGAATGGTGAGAGCTGTCGACGGTTGTAGGTTCAATCCACGGCTGGGGAAAGGTGTTTTTCTAGCCGCACTGATGAGTTGTGATACAACGAAACAGTACTGTATGTGGATAACAATATATATATATATATATATATATATATATATATATATATATATATATATAGAGAGAGAGAGAGAGAGAGAGAGGTAACAAATATATATATATACACACATATATGTATATATATGCATATATATATATATATGTATATGTAAGCGTGACATAGAAAATAACACACGCTATCGTATTAATATATAGATCATGGTTATTCATTTATACCTACAGACACTAGTGTTTCAGGCTTACACAATAATCAGTGTAACTAACAATGCCTGCCGGTCATAAGAGTCGAACCTGACCACCATTTGTTGAGCCTCTATCCGATGGTCACCAAACAAGTATCATGGGAAGGAAGGGAATTAAAAACTATTAAACGCCAAATTCAGGCGAGTATTATAACAATCTAGAGTGTTCGCACGAGTGAAAGCGTGAACATTTCATAGATGCTAATTGACTGCCTTAATTACAGGATGGATCGATACATTTGTCGTCCAACAGAAAACAACACGACAGTTTATTTAAAAACTTAAAAAAAAATCGATTCAGGTAACTTTATTATGTACTAGAGTTTACATCTATTAACTGAAGCAACCGGCAACCTCAATCACTGCCTCGATATGGGTCTGGAACTAGAAGCATGCCTCTTGCACAACCGCCAGCAGGTGCTCGGCGAATACTCGGCAGATGGCGGCGATCAAGCTGGTTTTGGTGTTGTGGGGGATCATGTGGGTGGTGTTCTAGACGTATGACTACACGAAGTAGTCCAGCGAATACAGGTCAGGGGGGGGGCATTAAGAGAAGGATACAACGTCGTAACACGCATTCTGAAGCGAACCTAGGTCTCCTTGAACTTGTGGGCCGGCGCCGAGTCTTGCTGCCACACCCAGGATCTACCAGCGGCCAACGTGATTCCACACTCTTCAGTACATCCAAGTACACTTTGGTGCTGACTTTCAAACCAACTTCGAAGATGTGAGGTGGCATGATCACGTGAAACCATACCAAAGACCATAACTGTAGCCGGAAACTTCTTTGAGCTGTGTCCTCGAGTGTTGGACTGTCCGAATCCATATTTTGAGGGTGCTAGTAATGGTAGAGAGCATGAGTTTTACTGCGGCGCATCTCCGATCTCGCTCATTGAACATTGTGTCACTTTCGGATATATATAATATAAAAGGCTATATATATATATATATATATATATATATATATATATATATATATATATATATATATATATATATATATATATATATATATATATATATATCTGGCTGTTTGTGCCCATATATTTAAACTCCATCTCCTCCGAAACTAAAAGTCGCAAAGCGGCGATACGGACCTCAAATAATTAGATTTTTTCCGGACCGTTCTTTTATGGGTACTTATCCCGTTAAAATAGTTTTTAAAGGGTAAAAATGGGTTTAAATAGAAAAAATCGTTATATATATATATGTATATATGTATATATATATACATATATGTATATATATATATATAGAGAGAGAGAGAGAGAGAGAGAAAGAAAGAGAGAGAGTATAATCACGTTCACACACCGGTTCCCGTTAGATGACCCAAGTTAAACAACGTTGAGCTTGTCTAGTGCTAAAATGGGTGACCATTTGGGAATACTAGGTGCTGTATGTGTTCTCCGCTTATCTCGTCGGTTTCCTGTCATTCTGGACGTCGCCTTGCCACTGGACTCAAGTAGTATTGATTCAGAAGAGGTGTGGTTGGAATTGCGCAACCCTTGCCTCACAATTTCATGCGCAGCTACCGTTAAAGAGGATATCCATTGTCTCTTGAGACTGAACGGAGGCATGGATCGATCGATCATATATATATATATATATATATATATATATATATATATATATATATATATATTAAGTAATGTGATTTATAATTTAAAAATTAAAAAAATTTTTTTTAAATTTAAAAATCAAATTTTAATTAAATTAAAAATCAGTTTCATAAGAAGGAACAACAACAAAGTCAATTATCTGTACGATCGTTTCGGAAATCCGTGCTTTTTATTTGTGGTATACATGAAGTCACGTAGAACAATTATACATAGTTTTTTTGGTAAGCACGGTCTCCTCATCAGCAAATTTAGGAGGATTTCTATTGAATTGAAAAGACACCAAAAATAAACCTAGCATTAAAAGTAAGGCAGATGAATCTGAAAAATTGAAGTAGCTCTTTAGACTATTATTCTAATCTCCTTTAAATTATATATATATATATATATATATATATATATATATATATATATATATATATATATATACAGAGAGAGAGAGAGAGAGAGAGAGAGAGAGGGAGAGAGAGAGAGAGAGGGTGAATTTATTTTTTATTTTACTTTATAATCAATACTATATATACATGTATTTCGTTGCTCTACAGCGCATCGGCGTAGCTTGACTATATTAGGGCTCGAACCTCGAACTATAGGTTTTATAGTCGAGTGCATATACCGTT
Source organism: Euprymna scolopes (assembly GCF_053919585.1). Lineage (NCBI taxonomy): Eukaryota > Metazoa > Mollusca > Cephalopoda > Sepiida > Sepiolidae > Euprymna > Euprymna scolopes. The sequence continues at coordinate 17,695,653 of NC_136523.1, forward strand.
ACGCGACGGGCACCTGCTGATATTATTAGCTATTTTTCTCCCTATCCCCCCCTCTCTCTCTCTCTCTTTATCTATCTATCTATTATATATATAAAAGTGAACGTGTCTGAGTGTGTGTGTGTCTGTGTGTGTGTGTGTCTTTGTACATTTTCCTACGCAATAACTCTGTCAATTCTCAGTCTACAGACTCAAAATTTGATATACTGGGTACTGAGATTTGGGAAAATCTTTGTAATTCGTTTTTGGCCAGAAATTTGGCTGTTAATGGGTCAAAGTTCAACGATTTGCCCTTTGAGAACTCTACCAAATTCCTTCGGCAAGTTTAGGTCTAAACACTTGAAATTTTAGATATAGATTCCTTGGACATGGATCTAACTTAATAAATTGATTTGAGTCATAAACCATAAATGTTAAGAGGTCATAACAGGGGTCGAAGTTAAAAAAATTGACCTCTTTTTTTTTTTTTTTGCTCAACTTGATTTAAACCTACGTCACTTTCAGGGTTAGGGTTAGGGTTAGGATTGTGGAAATCTTCAAACCAAGAAATGTCATCAATTGAAAGAAGAGTGCAGAAGCGTTGAATCAACGCCGGGTTGAAATGCTAGCATATATATTAAAGTGAATGTGTCTGTCTGTCTATCTGTCTGTCTGTGTGTCTGTATGTGTACTTTCCTTACACAATAACTGTCAATTTTCAGTCTACAGACTGGAAATTTGATACAAAGATTTCCACAAATCTCCATACCCTGTACACCAAATTTCCAGTCTATAGACTGAAAATTGACAGTTATTGTGTTGGGAAAGTACACAGACAGACACACAGACACACAGATAGACAGACAGACACATTCACTTTAATATATATGCTAGCATACACAGACAGACAGACAGACAGACAGACACTTTCACTTATATATATATATATGTAAGGAAAATTCTGAATATTGATATGCATCCACTGTCCATTAATCGTAAACTTCTTCGCCTGTTGCATTCGTGTCATTTATTTCAACATCATTTTTCGTTTTCCGAGCTTTTATTTCGTCCAATTCGTTGCGTTGATTGGCCAGCTTTCCTTTCCTATCCTTTCTCAGCTCGCAGCTGTCGCGACGTCATGTCAAATTCCCGTCAATAGTGCACCTCTCCTTTCTTTATCCCTCTATTCAATTGTACACAAATCTTCAATCAAGATGGCGGAAGCTTATACTGGACCGAAAGTTTGTTTTTGTTGTTATTGATGCTTTATTTTTGTTTTGTGTGTGTGTGTTTGTGTGTGTGTGTGTGTGTGTGTGTGTGTGTGTAGTGTGAAAGGAGTGTGTGTCTTGTATTTTGTGTCTTGTGCGTTGTATGTTGTGTCTCTGTGTGTTGTGTGTTGTACGTGTATATGTGTTTGTGCAGTGTGTTATGTGTATGTGTGTGTTGTTTTGTGTTGTTATGTGTGTTGTATTTTGTGTGTCTGTGTAGTGTATGTTGTGTGTGTCTGTGTGTTTTGTGTTATACGTGTATATGTGTTTGTGCAGTGTGTTATGTGTATCATGTGTATATTGTGTGTGTATGCGTGTGTTACTTTGTATTGTTACGTGTGTTGTGCTTTGTGTGTATGTTGTATTTTGTGTGTCGTGTGTTGTATGTTGTGTGTGTCTGTGTGCTGTATGTCGCACGTTTTTTTTACACAGTGATCACCACTTATCAAGGCCCAGAAGCCACTCAGGAATAAGGATTATTGCAAGCACATTACGTTAGTGTGGAGATTTGCTGAACTGTTTACTTAAGGGAGCGGTTCATTAGGAATTTGTTAACGTTGGACTTGAAGACATCCAAGTTGTAGTCAGGTGGGAAGCAGGCAGACGGAACAGAGTTCCATAGGCGTGCAGTTCTAAGAAAGAAGCTTTGTTCATGGAACCACGTTTTGATTTAGGCACAGATATAGAGTGGGGGAAATTTTTCACAGTGGATTCAGCTAGACAGGTGTTTTTCGTGAAAGATTGGCGAGGGGGGGCCAGAGATTGGAGTTCAGACGAGCACCTGCCATGGAAATAACGATAAAATAAGGATAGGCTCGCAACATCCCTTCTGTGGGAGAGAAGTTGCAGGGTAGAGAAAAAGGCACCCCCACTAAGCCACGAAGTCTATTTTGTACTCTGTCAAGGCAGGATAGGCTGTTTTTGGCAGCTCCTGCCCAGATATGGCAACAGTATCTGTGTGTTGTGTGTAGTTTGTTATGTGTAGTATATTGTGTGTTTTGTTTATGTTTGTGTTGTGTTGTGTTGTGTGCGTTGTACGTGTCTCTGTGTTTGTGTGTTTTACGTATTATGTGTATATTGTGTTTGTGTTGTGTTGTTGTGTGTGTTGTATTTTTTGTGTTGTGTTGTATGTACTATGTGTGTGTCTCTGCACTGTGTGTTTTGTGTTGTGTTGTATGTGCTACGTGTATATCGTGTGTGTTGTGCGTGTTGTGTTGTTGTGTCCCCTTAAAGTTTTACGTGCATTACTATCGACCATACCTTCAAGGTATTATGAATTAAAATAAAAAGAGGAAAAACTATAACAAACAGAGAAAATAAGTTGGTCAGCATTACAAAAGGATAAGATTATTTGAAAGAAAATGTAGTAGTTAGTTCACCAAGCCAGCTGAAATACGTGTCAGTAAATGGGACAAAACACAGGACATAGAGGTTGATATATGTAGACTTAGTTTACGAAAATTGTTTTCGCATTTTCACCCCAAATAAGGCACAGTGCCACTTTGATGTAGGGAGCTACTTCCTCGGACATAATTTGTAGTGGTACTATGTAGGGAGTTGAGCAGCAAGGGAAGAAACTATTAGAGTAGTAGACTTTCTTACATCCAGGAATTTCTACTGTGTAAGGGTGGGATTTTGCTGCTTGTCGGGTTTATCGGGGGTATTTACGTCGATGGGATACAAGGGCTTGTAAAACAGGCAGATGGGACAGCGGTTGAAGCCCAGCTGACAGTTAGGAACCTTTTACATTAGCGACTCTCTTTTGAATTGGCAGCGAGTTTTTGTGACAGTTTGGTGGCATTTTATGGACTATCTTGAGTTTTTGACAGTTGAGGACAGGTTATAGTCTGAGACAGTTGAACAGGTTGTGGCTCGGAGCAGATTAAGATGAGCTGATGTCAGATGACAAACACGGCCTCGACAGAAGAGGCGCTTATAGGGTAGTTTCCCGCGACTGTGTCACACATGCACCAGAGTCCAACCGATATATAAAAATGTTTTGGAGCCTTTTCTTTTTTTTTGTTTGTTTTAAGTTGTTTGAGTTTTTTTTTTTATAATTGTGAACCAGTGTTCGCTTCTTTGGCAATTGTCAATGTGAAAGGCGATGACCATTGTTTTCGAACGCGCGAGCACAATGGTCGGATTATTTCATTCATCTATTTATTATTAGTATTATATTACTTAAGATTTCTACCCGGTCATGAATGATGGAACGAGAGCATACTATATATATATATATATATATATATATATATATATATATATATATATATATATATATATATATATATATATATATGAAAAGAATATACGCACACAGACATACACAACACAAGTATCCTTATATATCTCTCTCTATTTCTCTCTCTCTATTTCTCTTTCTCTCTCTCTCTCTCTCTCTCTCTCTATATATATATATATATATATATATATATATATATATATATAATGTTTAAGTTTCAACAGTATACTCGCTGCTAACGGTGGCCGAATGGATTAAGTCCTTGCTAATGGATTCAGAGATGGCTTCTGGTTCGAATCTATCGACCGGTGTTAATAGTGACACCCTGCACTGATGATTCCTGAAAGGATGAAGCACTAGTGACTGTAGGTATTTAATAGTTATTATAGTAAATAATTTTGTCAACTCCTTTAAGAAACTCGTTTCTTATCGTTGAGCACTTTCAGTTGAAACAAAAAGTCGGTCAATTTATATCATATGCGTAGATCATCATATGATGATTAGATCACTATGACAGATTTTAAAAATCATTAAAAAAGATAAATGTTTAAATTTCAACAGTATTTCCCGCGGTTAACGGTATCCGATATCGTAATCACCTTACATCAAGACACTGAGAAAGCAAATGGCACCATAAGCAAGGAAAACAACAACAATTTAGATAAAAACGAAAACAATAGTAGAGATGGTATTTATTTGCTCCCCCACTGAGCAAATTAGGCACAAGGCCGTTTTTAATGTGAGGTAAAAACCAGCTCCCCTAAAAGGGGTCACTCTGGTTACCAAAAATAATAATTGTCCCAGTATAGAGGGTTTCCCCTCCATTGACTGGTACAAATTATCTTAAGTGCAGTATCTGCCGGAACAGATACTACACTTTCATCCCGGCCCGAAGGCCAAGAATCCCGTAGTAGAGATGATAACAATAACGAAGATAACAACAAAAGCAATAACGAAAATAATAAAGAGAAAACTAAGAAAAAACTCAATCAAGCAGCATGGGTTAAATAACCAAAGAAAAGAATTGAATATGAATTAAGATGGTCCATATTAGACAGAGCGAATAAATATAAACTTGAATTTTTGATGATAAGATAAATGTTTTACTTTTTAATGATAAGTCTAATGTTTTTAACTTTTAATGATAATTGTAATGATCACAATTTTTAATGATAAGTCTAATGTTTTTAATTTTTAATGATAAGTCTAATGTTTTTAATTTTTTTGGATAAGTCTAATGTTTAAAATTTTTAATGATGAGTCTAATGTTTTTTTTAATGATAAATCTGTTTTTTATTTTTAATGATAAATCTAATGTTTTATATTTTTAATGATAAGTCTAATGTTTTGTTAACTTTTAATGATAAGTCTAATGTTTTTAATTTTTATGATAAGTCTAATGTTTTTTATTTTTAATGATAAATCTAATGTTTTATATTTTTAATGATAAATCTAAAGTTTTTTATTTTTAATGATAAATCTAATGTTTTTTATTTTTAATGATAAATCTAATGTTTTTTATTTTTAATGATAAATCTAATGTTTTTTTATTTTTAATGATAAATCTAATGTTTTTTATTTTTAATGATAAATCTAATGTTTTATATTTTTAATGATAAGTCTAATGTTTTTTATTTTTAATGATAAATCTAATGTTTTTTATTTTTAATGATAAGTCTAATATTTTTTATTTTTAATGATAAATCTAATGTTTTTTATTTTTAATGATAAATCTAATGTTTTTTATTTTTAATGATAAGTCTAATGTTTTGTTAACTTTTAATGATAAGTCTAATGTTTTTATTTTTAATGATAAATCTAATGTTTTTTATTTTTAATGATAAGTCTAATGTTTTGTTAACTTTTAATGATAAGTCTAATGTTTTTATTTTTAATGATAAATCTAATGTTTTTATTTTTAATGATAAGTCTAAGGTTTTTATTTTTAATGATAAATCTAATGTTTTTTATTTTTAATGATAAGTCTAATGTTTTGTTAACTTTTAATGATAAGTCTAATGTTTTTAATTTTTATGATAAGTCTAATGTTTTTTATTTTTAATGATAAATCTAATGTTTTATATTTTTAATGATAAATCTAATGTTTTTTATTTTTAATGATAAATCTAATGTTTTTTATTTTTAATGATAAATCTAATGTTTTTTATTTTTAATGATAAATCTAATGTTTTTTATTTTTAATGATAAATCTAATGTTTTTTTATTTTTAATGATAAGTCTAATGTTTTTTATTTTTAATGATAAATCTAATGTTTTTTATTTTTAATGATAAGTCTAATGTTTTTTATTTTTAATGATAAGTCTAATGTTTTGTTAACTTTTAATGATAAGTCTAATGTTTTTATTTTTAATGATAAATCTAATGTTTTTTATTTTTAATGATAAGTCTAATGTTTTTTATTTTTAATGATAAGTCTAATGTTTTTTATTTTTAATGATAAATCTAATGTTTTTTATTTTTAATGATAAGTCTAATGTGTTTTATTTTTAATGATAAATCTAATGTTTTTATTTTTAATGATAAATCTAATGTTTTATATTTTTAATGATAAGTCTAATGTTTTTTATTTTTAATGATAAATCTAATGTTTTTTATTTTTAATGATAAGTCTAATGTTTTGTTAACTTTTAATGATAAGTCTAATGTTTTTTTTTAATGATAAATCTAATGTTTTATATTTTTAATGATAAATCTAATGTTTTTTATTTTTAATGATAAATCTAATGTTTTATATTTTTAATGATAAGTCTAATGTTTTTTATTTTTAATGATAAATCTAATGTTTTTTATTTTTAATGATAAGTCTAATGTTTTGTTAACTTTTAATGATAAGTCTAATGTTTTTATTTTTAATGATAAATCTAATGTTTTTATTTTTAATGATAAATCTAATGTTTTTTATTTTTAATGATAAGTCTAATGTTTTTTATTTTTAATGATAAATCTAATGTTTTATATTTGTAATGATAAATCTAATGTTTTTTATTTTTAATGATAAATCTAATGTTTTTTATTTTTAATGATAAATCTAATGTTTTTTATTTTTAATGATAAATCTAATGTTTTTTATTTTTAATGATAAATCTAATGTTTTATATTTTTAATGATAAGTCTAATGTTTTATATTTTTAATGATAAATCTAATGTTTTTTATTTTTAATGATAAATCTAATGTTTTTTATTTTTAATGATAAGTCTAATGTTTTGTTAACTTTTAATGATAAGTCTAATGTTTTGTTAACTTTTAATGATAAGTCTAATGTTTTGTTAACTTTTAATGATAAGTCTAATGTTTTGTTAACTTTTAATGATAAATCGTAAATTGTCGTAAGTAAATTTTTTCTTATGAATCATTCATATAGCTGCTTTTCTTCACATTTTTCTCGTTTTATTTTGTTTTTTTGTTTTCATTGTTCATTTGTCAGTTGTCTCTTGCTGCAATGATCAGTCTTTCTGCAATTTGAATTACGTATTTTCAAGTTTTTGTGTCATACACATAATCTTTTATACTTACCAACTTTATTCTCACCTCCTATTTCCTTTCTACATAGAGTTTAGTACATTGTACATGCTCATTATTTTCTTAGTCTCTTGGTCCAGATATTCTTTTGTCCTGCCTCCTTTTTTGATAATAATAATTGAAGTGTTCCAAGAGAATAAGTTAATGGTATTAGGATTTTTCTGTTGTGGAGTATTACTATTTGTGGTGGTATTTTGTATGTGTCTGGAGCATTGATTTTATTTGCTGGTCGACAATATAGTTGGGAAATCCGTTATTGATAAGCAATTGCTTTTTTCTTTTTAGTTCGAAGAGGAATATTTTCTTTTCATCGGATGAGATTACGTTTTTGATGATGCCTAAAATTTAGAAGGCAAGAATTCAGGCTGGTAGGTGTTTTATAGTTGGAAGTGTTGAATATGTTTTGTTTTTTACAAGGTAGTCACCACTTATCAAGGCCCGGAAGCCACTCGGGGATAAGAGTTATTGCATGTACAGTAATCAATGACATAGCATCGTAGTAATCATGAGTATTGGAGATTTGATAAAGTGTCTTTCTTAAGGGGCCGTTTATCAGGAATTTGTTTATGTTGGACTTGAAGACATCCAAGTTGTAGTCAGGTGGGGAACAGACAAGCGAAAGAGAGTTCCACAGGCGTGCACTTCTAAGAAAGAAGCTTTGTTCATGACATCTACGTTTTGATTTTTGCACAGATAAAGAGTGGGGAAAATTACCGACAGTAGTTTCAGCCAGACGGGTGTTTATTTTGAAAGATTGGCGAGGAGAGACCAGAAATTGGAGCTCAGACGAGCACTTGCTATGGAAGTAACGATAAAACAGAGATAGGCTCGCAACGTCTCTTCTACGGGAGAGAGGTTACAGGAAAGAGAAAAGGGCATCTCCCACCGAGTCACCAAGTCTATTTTGTACTCTGTCAAGGCAGGAAAGGCTGTTTTTAGCGGCTCCTGCCCAGATGTGGCGGCAGTATTCCATCCTTGGATGTACTTGGCTTTTATATAGATAGAGAATTGTGTAAGCAGTGAGATATTTTCTGGAGCGGTTGAAGGATCCTACCATTTTTCCAGCGACCTTGGCAACACACAATGTACGTGTTCCATTTCAGATTAGGAGTAAAGGTCAATCCCAGAAGCTTATCAAAACATGGAGCCTCCCCAAGACGAGAGCCATCCATTTCAATTGATGCCAGATGGGGATCAGAGCGTTGATGATGTAAAGATAGGAGCTTGGTTTAAGATGCATTAAAGGTAACCAGCCACCTCTTCCCCCACTGTACCACGCTCTCAAGATCAGAGGAGAGAGAGAGAGAGAGAGAGAGAGAGAGAGAGAGAGAGAGAGAGAGAGAGAGAGAGAGAGAGAGAGAGAGAGAATTATCTATTTGAACCTTGATGAAAGGAATTTTGTTATTAACATTTACTTATACGGTGGATTCGAGTATGGAATGATCTTGGAAAAGGTCCTTAAGTGTTAGTATTTGTTCTTCGGTATCGGCTACGATGAATGTATCATCGGTATGCCATACATATACAGATTGTTTACTAGTGTTACTAAATGCCAGGTTTTCAAGGTAACTCACTAAAAATCGGCCAGAGATATTTCCTTGGCACAATTCGAACTACACATGAAACCTATATTAATTCTTTCGATCTGAACACTAAAAAGGTCATCAGAAAAATTGAACAAATAAAAAGAATAGCTAATTAAACGAAAGCTCTCTATTGTTTTTAACAACGTTTGCTTAAATGAACGAATGATGCTTAAATACACACACATTATATATATATATAGTCATCCACATACATTACTGTTTCGCTGTATCATAGCATATCAGTGCGGCTAGACTAACAACTACCTGGAAAAGTCTTCTCAATTATTAAATCATTTCTTTCTGATAGGTTCATAAGAGTAGTAGTTGAGGGGCAAAAATCAGAAGCTCACAGTATTAATGCCGGTGTCCCTCAGGGATACATCCTGGGCCCAACTCTTTTCCTGATCTACATTAATGATCTTCCAAATCATATCCTTACATCATTTGTAGACATTTATGCTGACGACACTACCATTTATGGTAGCACATCTAAGACAGTAAACGACCAAGTTCTCTCCAATTCTCTCTCCTCTGATCTTGAGCACGTAGTACAATGGGGAAAGGAGTGGCTGGTTACTTTTAATGCATCTAAAACCAAGCTTCTCTCTTTACATCATCAACATTCTAATCCACATTTGTCATCAATTGAAATGAATGGCTCTCGTCTTCAGGAGGCCTCAAGTTTTGACAAGCTTCTGGGCTTGACCATTACGCCTGATCTTAAATGGAACACGTATATCAAATCTGTTGCTAAGGCCGCTGGAAAAATGGTTGGATCTTTCTATCGATCCGGTAGATATCTCACTGCTGATGCTATTCTCTATCTATATAAGAGCCAGGTACGTCCAAGGATGGAATACTGTTGCCACATCTGGGCAGGAGCTGCTAGAAAGGACTTGTCCTGCCTTGATAGAGTTCAAAATAGACTTCGTAGCCTCGTAGGAGATGTCCTTTTCTCCTCCTTGCAACCTCTATCTCACAGAAGAGTTGTTGCGAGTTTGTCTCTGATGTATCGTTATTTTCATGGAAAGTGTTCAACTGAGCTTCAATCTATGGTCCCCCCTCGCCAAACTTTCACAAGAAACACTCGTCTAGCTGTAAACACTATCAATAATTTCCCCCACTCTTTATCTGTGCCTAAACCTAAACGTAGATTCCATGAACAAAGCTTCTTTCTTAGAACTGCACGCCTGTGGAATTGTCTTCCGTTTTCCTGCTTTCCGGCTGACTACAATATGGTTGTGTTCAAGTCTAAAGTAAATAAGTTCTTGATGAGCCGTTCCATGTAAGTTATCAAATTTACCAAATTTTCATTACTAATGATTACTATATTGACCAATTTCTACTGTACACTCTTTAACCCTTATCCTTGAGTGGCATCTGGGCCTTGATAATGTGGTGATGCCTATGTAAAAAAAAAAAGCCAGGTCTAGCGACAGTCTTCGCTCCCTAACTGTTATCCTATTCGGCTATGGATATGTGAATTAACATTGTTCAAATATTGCCCAAACGCCTAAGCTCCATTTGTTTACAGAAAGAGCGTCGCTTAAATACGCCAATGGCAATTTGTTTATCATTTCCCAATATGCTCAACCCAAGATAGGGAGCATTTATATTTATCCACATACAGTATTGTCTTACAGCTCATCAGGGCGGCTATAGCTGGAACGATCTACTCTCTCTCTCTCTTTCTCTCTCTCTCTCTCTCTCTATATATATATATATATATATATATATATATTTATATATATATAATGACATAGAAAAATGGGGAAATAAGCTGTTGGTGAGAGAATGGGATACTTGGATCGTTCCGGCCATATCCGCCGGTGCAATGGACAGAAAATCGATTTCCGGTTTGATTGCTCATCAATGGAGAATGTCGGTGGGGGAGGATGCAAAGATTCGGTTGGAGATTTTATAGTGAATGGGGGGTCGTGTCACTTCCTTTCCCTTACCCACGTGGTTTAGCAAGGGTACAAATCGAATGTCATTTACAAGTAGCGGGAATGAGGAAGTGCTCTTGGCGCAGAGAAGAAAGGGGAAAAGAAAAGGAAAGGAGAAAAAGAAATAAAGAGAGAGAGAGAGAGAGAGAGAGAGAGAGGAGAGAGAGAGCGTGTGAGATAGATAGATAGATAGATAGATGGATGGATGGATAGATAAAGAGAATGCATGATAATTGGAAAGAAATATCTGCAATGAACTGTTATTTGTATTCTGCATCTTTGTTTTACTTATTTGCGGACTGTTATCCTCATCTTCATAATTGTTGTTTCACGACGTTTCGGCCAACTATTCCTCTGGTCTGGTCAGGTGGTTAACCACCACGGAATATGAATGCTGAGTCTCTTATCCTCAGTAATCACTGTCTCTCATAGTTATTGTTGTTGTTTCACCACGTTTTGGCCAACTAATCCTCTGCTTCAGGGTCTCGTGCACAGGTGATAGAGGCGTTGAATCTCTATGGTTCCAGGAGAGCATCGGCTGAAGTTAGTGGTTTCAATCCTACCCAAAGCCAGCAGTAAGACGACAACAATTATGAAAGGCAGTAATTACTGGGGATACAGTTAAGAGACTCGGTATTCCTATCCTGTCGCGGTTAATAATCTGATGAAGGTCAGAAGAATAGTTAACAGAAACAACTATGCAGATGAGGATAACAGTCCGAAAATAGATATACAAATTACTCATCTCGAAGGATTCCAATAATGAAATAATACACCTCGCTAATTGATATTTTTGATATTTCGTTTGTCGAATATGATTTACATTTGAACGTTTTCTGTTCAAGAAAGTTTGCTCCGAGTGGCACTGCCACAGATGTGTTGACGCCTTTTTTTTTTAGACAATTCTAATTTGTAGCTGGTCTACATTTGTTTCTAAGAAAACTAGACTACATTAATTTGATTTAATGAAAGAACGGGCTCGATTGAACTCCAATCTATAGTTCCCCCTGCCAAACTTTCACACACACACACACACACACACACACACACACACACACACACACACACACACACACACACACACACACACACACACAATAAAAAACAAAACAAAATCAAACACTCGACTAGCTACAACCATGGAACCGCATCCAAAAAGAAAAGGCGTAATATATATATATATATATATATATATATATATATATATATATATATATATATATATATATAAATATAAATATATATATATATATATATATATATATATATATATATATATATATATATAAAGGTAACTTATTTTAAATAATTATTAAAAACTAGCAGGGTGCCTGGCATTGACAGGCATTGCTCTGTCGTACGCTTAAATATAAAGTTCATGCAGATTCCGTATTTATTATTAAAACAAGGCCGATAGCCATTAGTCGCGTGCTCTCGTGTAATAAATGAATGCGTGAATGTAGGAGTGACATGAAATTCTTAAAGATAAACTAAAATGACCGAAAAAATGGGTTGAAATGAGTGAAATAAATAAAAAGTAAATGACTTAGAATGACTTTAATGAATTAAGGATGAATTGAATGACCATAAGAATGACATGAATGATTAAAAAATAACTGGAATCCTCCAAAAACAACTTGAATGATCTGGAGAATGACTTGAATGGCTTTGAGACTGACTAGTTTTAAAGTGGGTGATCATTTTACATAAAATTAATAGAGAAAAGTGATCCCCCACTTTATATCACAAAGTTACAAACATCAGAACAGCATGTAGTAAGAACAGATACTATACTTTGATCTTGGAGAAAAGGACAAGATAAGGATATTTATTTGCTCCCTCACCGAGCAAATTAGGCACTAGGCAGATTTTTAATGTGAGGAGTGAAGGGGAAATGGGGACCAACTCCCCGGAACATATGGGAGCTGGATAGTGACAATTGGTATGAACGGTTGCCCCGACATTGACCAAGGTCTTATATGTGGGGTTGGTATTTATTTACTCCCCCACCGAGCAAATTAGGCACAAGGCCGATTTTTAATGTGAGGAGTGAAGGGGAAATGGGGCTCAAGTCCCCGGGGAAGTAGAGGAGGTGGATACTGACAATTGGTATGAAGGGTTGCCCCTACATTGACCAAGGTCTTATATGTGAGGGCAACCACACATATGGTCTTTGCTTGCAGTATCTACTGGAACAGATACTACACTTTTATCTTGGCCAAAAGGACAAGACAGGAATATTTATTTTCTCCCCGACCAAGCAAATTAAGCAAAAGGCTGATGTTTAATGTGAGAGTGAATGGTAAATGGGGACAAGCTCCCCGGGGAGTAGGGGAGCTGGATAGTGGCAGTTGGTATTAAAGATAGGTATTTATTACTCCCCCACCGTGCAAATTAAGCACAAGGCTGATTTTTAATATGAGGAGTGAAAGGGAAAGTGGGACAACCTCCTCGGGGAGTAGGGGAGCTAGATAGTGACAATTGGTATTAAGGTATCCCCGAAATTGACCAAGGTCTTATATGTGGGGTTTCTTTCACATATGGTCTTTGTTTGCAGTATCAGCCGGAACAGATACTACACTTTGATCTTGGCCAAAAGGCCAAGAAATGGGTATTTATTTGCTCCCGCACCGAGGAAATTAGGCACAAGGCCGATTTTTAATGTGAGGAGTGAAGTGGAAATGGGGACCAACTCCCTCGGGAGTAGGGGAGCTGGATAGTGACAATTGGTATGAAGGGTTGCCCCTACATTGACCAAGGTCTTATATCGTTGATTGCCCCCACATATTGTTTTTGCTTGCAGTATCTGCCGGAACAGATACTACATTTTGATTTTGGCCCAAAGGGCAAGAACAAGGTATTAATTTGCCCCCCCCCCACCGAGTAAATTAGGCAGAAGTCCGATTTTTAATGTGATGACTGAAGGGGAAATGCTTGATAGTGACAATTGCTTGAAGGGTTGCCCCTACATTAACCAAGGTCTTATATTAAAGACCATATGTGGGGGCAAACCCACATATGGTCTTTGCTTGCAGTATCTGCCGGAATAGATACTACATTTTGATCTTGGCCAAAAGGCCAAGAAAAGAGTATTTATTTGGTCCCCCACAGAGCAAATTGGGCGCATGGCGGGTTTTTTATGTGAGGAGTGAAGGGGAAATGGGGAACAACTCGCCGGGGAGTAGGGGAGCTGGATAGTGACAATTGGTATGAAGGGTTGCTTCTACATTGACCAAAGTCTTATATGTGGGGTTGCCCCAACATATGGTCTTTGCTTGCAGTATCTGCCGGAATAGATACAACACTTTGATCTTGACAAAAAGGCCAAGAAAAGAGTATTTATTTGCTCCTCCACAGAGCAAATTAGGGACAAGGCCGATTTTTTGTATGAGGAGTTAAGGGGAAATGGGGGACCAACTCCTCGGGGAGTAGGAGAGCTTGATAGTGACAATTGGTATGAAAGGTTGCCCATTCATTGACCAAGGTCTTATATGTGGGTTCACCCCCACATCTGGTCTTTGCTTGCAGTATCTGCCGGAACAGAGACTACACTTTGATCTTGGCCCGAAGGCCAAGAAAAGCTTTAAAAGCTAAAAACAGCATATATTAACAACATACTTTTAATCTTAACCAAAAAGGCCAAGCACAAAACTGTTACTGACAGATCCACAGACCAACCGACCGACCAACCGACTAACCGACCGACCGACGGAGTTACTTCTAGAGTCGCTTGCACGCGACTAAAAAGCTGCACAAAATAAGTCTGGAAACTTAGTGAAGGCACTTCGTATGTTGGAGTTAGTTTGCTTTTAATCTTCTGGGCACATTCAGAATCTCATAACCGGAAGATATGATAAAACCCGAAACTTACTCTAAGACACACGAAACTTCAAAGTAATCATCGCTTCCTTTTTATTTTTCACCCTTGAGAGGAAGATAATTGCGTTGTCGGGGAAAAAAAGTTAGATATTTTCCCCCACAGATTAGACTTTGTTTTATTTTTTCCTTCCTCGTTTAATTCCGTGCGAAAATCGACATTATAGAAATTGGCGACAGCCTTTTGCTTCTTGCAATAGTTAATATCTTTTCTTTTCAGTTATTGGTAGAGATTGTAATTTGTCTGTTGTCTTTTAGTCGTATTGGTTGCCGTGTTGCAATGCAAAAAAGGTTTGCCTCTTAGGAGATCACTTCAGACAAAAATTATTGCACGCGTTCCTCGGCCTGTTTATTCGTTTTTTTTTTCATACAATTTTCGGTAATTTTCGAATGTATAGACACTACACGCAATACCCGTGGAACGTCGCGCTCAGATGCGAGCAACGTAGAAAAACAAACAAACAAACAAACAAACAAACAAACAAACGCAAGTTGACTAATACGGGGTGTGTAATAATTAACGTTTCAACGTTTTTTCCCATATTTATTGAATAAACTAGCATGAGTGCCCGGCGTTTCCCGAATGTTTGGAGGTGTGTGTTGAGGAAAAAAAAAAAAGTGGTAGTAGGCAGGCAGGCTGAAACCCGTACCGCGAAGGAGGAAAAGAACGTGAAAAAAAAGTGACGTCCTTGCTGTTGCGTTTATCGCCAAAACGGTAGTGGCAAAGGTTTAAATTAAGGCTAGTCAATCGAAAAGAGGGGATGACGTCGAGAGTTTTGCGAGTTACGTACGCCTAGCAAATTGAATGGATGTTTAAAAAAACGTTATTTTGACGGGGCATAACATCATAAGTCGTCGTGGTGGTGATAGCTTAGCACGTTAGCTTATTGTTCCTTTATTTCCTCTTTCGTGGTTCAGGTTCGAGCCTGCATACTGCGGCTACTTTTCTCTTTTTTTGCGGTCGCACGGGCATTTGCTACTATTTTGAGTGAATTTTTTAGGGCGTTGCTCAGTATCCTTAGGATACCACCTCTCTCCACCCGGGCAACGCCGGGTAGCCATGCTAGTATAATCTATCTATATATCTATAAAAGTGAAAGTGTCTGTGTGTGTGTGTGTGTGTCTGTGTGCCTGTGTACATTTCCCTACACAATATCTCTGTCAATTTTAAGTCTACAGACTCGAAATTTGATATACAGGGTACTGAGATTTGGCAAAATCTTTGTGATCCATTTTCGGCGAGAAATTTGTCTGTTAAGGGGTCAAAGTTTCACGATTTGACCTTTGAGAACTCTACCAAACTCCTCCGCCAATTTTGGGTATAAACACTTGAAATTTTAGATATAGGTTCCTTGGATCTAATTTAATAACTTGGTTTGAGCCCAAAACAATAAATGTAAAGGGGTCCTAATAGAGATCAAAGTTAAAAAAATTACCTCTGCGGTCTCTACCAAATTACTCAGAAAATTTCTGGTCTAAACATTTAAAATTTTACATGGAGGGTATTCAGAGATAGGGCAAGATTTTTAATCAGTTTGGCTCGAAAATTTGAGCTACACATATATTAATCTATGTATGTATGCTTGCATGTCTGCCAAAAACTTTCGAAAAAGGCGACGGATTTTCATAAAATCTGTATCGTTTTGAAGCTCGACCCTTTAGACGACAAAAAAAACGAAAAATTGGCTAAAAATTTAATTTTTTCACACTTAACTGGCCACTTTTCTACAGGGAGAGGTCGCTTTTTTCGCCGATATTTTCGAAAGTCATCTCCTCTTTTCGATTGGCTAGCCTTAATTTAAACACACATAACTTCCGGTTTGGCGGTGGTCGTAACAGCAAAGACGTCACGTTTTGTTTCACGTTCTTTTCCTCCTTCCCGGTACGGGTTCGAGCCTGCCTTCCTACTACCACTTTTTTTTTTGTTGCTCAACATACACCTTCAAACACTCGCGCAACGCCGGGCATCCATGCTAAAATAAAATGACACAGGTACCAGTGAAGTTATTTAGTTTAACGTTCCAAGGCGAGTTACCATATTCTTTTTATTTTCTTGTTTTCGAAATATAAGAA
>NC_136523.1:17717161-17732161 GCF_053919585.1 Euprymna scolopes
GAGGGTACCAATGTTTTTCTGAACTTTTTTTTTTATATATAGTCGAATGTAAACAAATTCTTTTTAAATAGTAAAACTCTACCCAACTTCCATCACCGAACACTCATTAACATTTATCTCTCTCTTCACACACACGCGCGCGCACACACACCAGAAATACACTAAAGCTTTCCATGACAAGAAAGTTGAAGAATGGGCCAACCAACAACGGGCCAAGTATTTTCTGGACGAATATAACCAAGACTATATTGATAAGGAAGGGTCTATAAGCTGGCTAAAGGATGGATCGCTCCACTATGACCAGGAGAAGTTTATAATAGCTGCCCAAGATCAAGGCTTGATGACCAATGCGTTTAAAAAAATGAGTGGTCTCAGCAAAGACAACAAATGCAGGTTCTGCCACACAGAAGTAGAGAGTGTGAGCCACCTGATTTCTAGCTGTAAGGTCCTGCTAGGGGACGGCTACTATACAATGCGACACAATGAAGTATGGAAATATCTCCACTGGACGATCTGCAATAAGTTAAATATCGAATGCAGTAAGAAGTCATGGGAACATATACCCGAAAGAACAGTCGGAAACAAGTCATATACCATCCACTATGACTATGCAATCCCTACAGCCACATACCTAGAAAACGGAGCTATAAAATCCGACATTGTAATATGGGACAAGAAGGAGAAGGAAGCAACCTTGGTGGAAGTTAGTGTCCCAAATAATGCTGGGTTAAACAGAGCTGAGAGGGAAAAGATTACTAAATACCAGGGTCTTATGTATGACATGAAAAGAAACTGGAACCTTAAGAAGATATCTATCATTCCAGTAATTATAGGAGCAACCGGACTTATGAAAAAGAATTTTACAAACTATCTTACAAATATACCAGGTAAACCAAGTGAAAAGGAGATTCAAACAATTGCACTTAAAGGGACGGTTAGAATCTTAAAAAAGATCTCTCGGTTGGAGTGTCTAAAATAGCAGGTGTATGTTTGGCATCTGGTAGGACGCCCCATCCCTGGCTTAAACAAAATGATAAGAAAAATGAAAAAACATACACACACACAGGTTCCTTTTTATACGCACATGCATACACATAGGTATACATACACGTAAATATACACCCATAGATAGATATACACACATATAGATAGACAACTGGATACATAGACGGTTAGAGCGATCGAAAAACAAATAGATAAATCGATCGATGGCTACAAGGGTATTTCGAAAAAGTAAAGTTTCTTATGACTTTATAACTATAAAGGTTTAAGAACTACGAAGACTGAAATGGTACCCTTAAAACGTGCGATCTCTTGAGTCCCAGAATTGATGTTTTTCTACATAGTCACCGCTTTTTTTAATGCACTTTGGTCAGAAATTCATTGACGCATTTCCCTCTCTCCACATACACACATGTCTCTCTCCCCCCTCCACACACAGATGGTCTTTACATTCACCTCTCTCTCTTTATATGTATATATATATATATATATATATATATATATATATATATATATATATATATATACATATATATATATATCCTTTTCTTTCAGCTCTCTCTCTCTCTCTCTCTCTCTCTCTCTCTCTATCTCTATCTCTCTCTACACCGACACATATTATTTTACTTCCCTCCTTTCTCTTTATATATATATATATATATATATATATATATATATATATTTATATATATATATATATATATATATATATATATATATATATATATATATATATATATATATATCCTTTTTCGTTCAGCTGTCTGGCCATGTCTGAGGATAACTGCCCATTGAGTGCAAGAGCAAAGGTCAGAATAAAGTAAGGGTCAGCGCCATTGACGTTGGTGACATTTCATGTGGTTGTAGAGGTCAATAATTGCGCAACAAACTCGCCTAGAGGTTAGGAAACAAAGCGAAAATGTTGGTGCGATGCCAGTAGCTCTCTCTCTCTCTCTCTCTCTCTCTCTCTCTCTCTCTCTCTCTCTCTCACCCAGATAAATAATTAATTATTTCACGTATATGCACATATAATATGCTGATATGATATATTTTGCATACTCCCAGCATTTACTTCAAAAGAGCTCAATACGTGAATAGATCTTAGTAGTAGTATTAATAGTAGTATTAATTAGCGGACTGTGGAAATTCCACAGCGGCAGTAGAAATAATGGTTAATTTGAACGGATCAGGTTGGAAGATCAAGCCTCGTTCTGGGTTCGGGGCAAAGATGGGTTACGTCATACTATGTGATCGGAGTTGAGGCAAAAAATGAACCCTTTCAACATTACAAGAAAAGTAACTATCCTCGTGGAACTTTATTTAATTTGTAAAAAAATCTATTTCTTTCACCTGTTTAATTTCATTATGGATTTCGTTTTACGGTGTTTCTTCCACTACGTTTTTTTTTCCCACTACTCTTAAAGTAAGGCTGGAGGAACATCGAAAAGCAGTGACTAGAGGGGAGACGGGAAAGTCGGGTATAGCATACCATGTATGGAAGGAAAAGGGTGACCATCGCCCCCTCTGGGATGAAGTTAAAATAATAAACAGTGAGTCCCACTGGGAAGTGCGAAAACTCAAAAAAACAGCACATATGCTAGAATATAACAACCTCCTGAGCAAACCGAGTATAGAACTGAACACAATTTGGGAATCTCTAATCATGAGAGAAAATTTAGAATAACAACGTAGGTTTAACAGTCCCCAAAATTGATACATCGTCCTAGTGACACATGGCCGAGGCGACTAAGACGTTGGAACAGACATTCCAAGTTGCTGAGTTCAATCCTGAGCGGTGGCAGTGACAACACAATGACACCGATAGACGCAACAGCATTAAGATCTTTCTTTCAACTGTTTAATTTTTTAAAGAATTCTAAATTCTTTGTTGAATTAAAAAAAAATTCTAAATTTTAATTCTTTGAAATTCGCGAATATTCTTAAACAAATAACAGAATTTTACAGGGTTAACTAACCGGAACTGCTTGATTCATAAAAATATTCTAATTATTTGAACTGTTTAATTGTAAAAAAAAAAAAGTTTAAACCGATGATTTTAAAATATTCTAATTCTTTGAACTGTTTAATTAAAAAAATTCTAAATTTTAATTATTTGCACAGTTTTTTTTTCAAAATCTAATTCTGTATATTTATATATTTTTAAAAATTTTAATTCTTAAATGTTGTCTATAGTAATAAATTTTTTTTGCCTCGACAGCGGTCATTGAGTATGACGTAACACAACTTAACCCCGACCTCAGAACGAGGCTGGATTTTCGGACCCCATTCGTTCAGATTATCCGAAATAATTGTCGATTTTGCTTAAATAATAATTATTTTAAATTAAAGATATTTTTTTATAGAATTAAAAGACATTTAACTTAATCTGATTGTATTATTTTTTAAAAAACGTAAACCATGACACACGTAAGTATGTTAAAGTTGTTAATACATTATAAAAAATTTCACAACCGTTTTTATATTACAATTTTAAGAACAAATTTTCTATGAATAAGGCCAATTGCTATTAGTCGCGTGCTCTCGTGCAATGAATGAATGCGTGAATGTAGGATTGGCATGAAATTCTTAAAGATAAACTAAAATGACCGAAAAATGGGCTGAAATGACTTAAATAAATAAAAAGTAAATGATTTAAAATGACTTTAATGAACTTAAGGATGAATTGAATGACATTAAGAATGATTTGAATGCTTAAAAAATAACTGGAATCCTTCAAAAACAACTTGAATGATCTGGAGAATGACTTGAATGGCTTTGAGACTGACTGGTTGTAAAGTAGGTGATCATTTTACATTACTGACTGGTTGTAAAGTAGGTGATCATTTTACATTAACTTAATACAGAAAAGTGATCCCCACTTTATATCACAAAGTTACAAAAATCAGTACAGCATGTAGTAAGAACAGATATAACACTTTGATCATAGCCAAAAGGCCAAGAAAAGGGTATTTATTTGCTCCCCCACCGAGCAAATTAGGCACAAGACCGATTTTTAATGTGTGGAGTGAAGGGTAAATGGGGACCAACTCCCGGGGAGTAGGGGAGTTGGATATTGACAATTGGTATGAAGAGTTGCCCCTACATTGACCAAGGTCTTATATGTGGGGTTGCTATTTATTTGCTCCCCCACCGAGCAAATTAGGCACAAGGCCGATGTTTAATGTGAGGAGTAAAGGGGAAATGGGGAACAACTCCCCGGGAAGTAGTGGAGCTGGACGATTGGGATGAATGGTTGCCTCTATATTGACTAAGGCCTTATATGTGTGGTTGGTATTTATTTGCTCCCAAATTAGGCAAAAGGACGATTTTTAATGTGAGGAGTAAAGGGGAAATGGGGACCAGCTCCCCGGGGAGTAGGGTAGCTGAATAGTGACAATGGGTATGAAGGGTTGCCCCTACATTGGCCAAGGTTTTATAGTTGGGTTTGCCTCCACATATGGTCTTTGCCTGCAGTATCTGCCGGAACAGATACTACACTTTGTATCTTAGCCAAAGGGTCAAGAAAAGGGCTCGCCCACCGAGCAAATTAGGCACAAGGCCGATTTTCAATATGAGGAGTGCAGGGAGGATGGGGGCCAGCTCCCCGGGGAGTAGAGGAGCTGGATAGTGACAATTGGTATGAAGGGTTGCACCTACATTGACCAAGGTCTTATATGTTGGGTGGCCCCCACATATGGTCTTTGCTTTTGCAGTATCTGCCGGAAAAGATACTACACTTTGATCTTGGCCAAAAGGTCAAGAAAAGCTAAGAACAGCATCTATTAACAACAGACCTTTGATGTTTACCAAAAAGGCATAGCACAAAAGTGTTACGGACCGACCGACGGACGGAGTAACTTATAGAGTCGTTTGCACGCGACTAAAAACGGAGATAGAAGGTAATAACATACTACAAACATTAAATTAGCGTATCTATATACTAATTAAATGTTTGTACTATGGTATCACCTTCTATCCTACTCTTTAACAAATGGGATCTCCCAATTACCGAAGATGCAATGTAAAAAAAAAAAATAAATAAATAAAATAAATAACTAAATAAAATAAATAAATAAAATAAATAAATAAAGTAAAGTGAAAGAAAACAATGTTGCTTTTGCGCCGTATGTGAAACTAAAATATATCTTCTTAGTCTTCTGGCTGCCCTGTATAAACGATGGTATGGGTGTCAGAGTGGTAACTGTACTCACAATTATTTGCGAGAAACTGAAGATTTTTTTTTTTTACACAGTGATCACCACTTATCAAGGCCCGGAAGCCACTCAGGGATAAGGGTTATTGCAAGTGCATTACGTTAGTGTGGACATTTGATGAAGTGATTAAGGGGGCGGTTCATTAGGTATTTGTTAACATTGGACTTGAAGACATCCAAGTTGTAGTCCGGAGGGAAGCAGGCAGACGGAACAGAGTGCCACAGGCGTGCAGTTCTAAGAAAGAAGCTTTGTTCATGGAATCCGCGTTTTGATTTAGGCACAAATATAGAGTGGGGGAAATTTTTCACGGTGGATTCAGCTAGACGGGTGTTTTTCGTGAAAGATTAGCCAGGGGGGGGGGACCAGAGATTGGAGTTCAGACGAGCACCTGCCATGAAAATAACGATAAAACAAGGATAGGCTCGCAACGTCTCTTCTGTGGGAGAGAGGTTGCAGGGTAGAGAAAAGGGCATCCCCCACTAAGCCACGAAGTCTATTTTGTACTCTGTCAAGGCATGATAGGCTGTTTTTGGCCGCTCCTGCCCAGATATGGCAACAGTATTCCATCCTTGGACGTACTTGGCTTTTATATAGATAGAGAATTGATGCGAAAGATTTGAGGGAATGCACACTTCTACAACTCCACCCTTGTCACAGACTATTTGACCAAGATGGGCATCAAGACAGTTCCTCACCCTCCCTATAACCCAGACCTTGCTCCCTGTGACTTTTGTTTACTCCCTAAGCTCGAGGAAAACCTTAGAGACTGTCGTTATGAGACAATTTAGGAGATGAAATAGGCTGTGACAAGGGTCTTTGACATGCTCATTTATTCAACTAACTAGGACTTTGACCACGTCATCCTACTTCATACAAAGGCTACCGCGACACTCGGATACCATAATTTCATATCCTTTCTTTGTTTCTACTTTTATTTTCTTTATGCATGTCCCTTACAAAGATATAATTTTTAATATATTTTCTTTGGATGTGCTGAATAGCAAAATTATTTCGAATTAGATCTTTCCTCTGAGATGAGCCTACATTGAAAATCCATGGATTAAGGAAAAACTCTGAATTGTATTCTAAGTCCAAACAATAAATTTCCATTTTGAAAAAAAAAAAAAAATCCTGAATTAAATTTAAATAAAAACCACACACATATATATATTCAGATAAATCTGTTGTTTTTTTTGCGTATTAGTATGTGCTATTAATGGCCCTTTTTTCTATTTATTTAAACAAAATACAACTTTGTTATATATAGGTAGTGGAAATGCATTCACTAGCAAAAGATCTAGCTAATTTGCATATTCTTTTAAACATTCATTTTAATTAATTCCCTTTTGTTTTTTTTTAGTTTTCTTATAAGAGGATCATCTTTAATTTTTTTTTACATAGGTATCACCACATTATCAAGGCCAAGAGGCCACTCAAGGATAAGGGTTAAAGGGTGTACAGTAGAAATTGGACAATATAGTAATCATTAGTAATGAAAATTTGGTAAATTTAATAACTTATATGGAACGGCTCATCAAGAACTTATTTACGTTAGACTTGAACAAAACCATATTGTAGTCAGCCGCAAAGCAGGAAAACGGAAGACAATTCCACAGGCGTGCAGTTCTAAGAAAGAAGCTTTGTTCATGGAATCTATGTTTAGGTTTAGGCACAGATAAAGAGTGGGGGGAATTATTGATAGTTTTTACAGCTAGACGAGTGTTTCTTGTGAAAGTTTGGCGAGGGGGGGACCATAGATTAAGCTCAGTCGAACACTTTCTATGAAAATAACGATACATCAGAGACAAACTCGCAACATCTCTTCTGTGAGATAGAGGTTGCAAGGAAGAGAAAAGGACATCTCCTACGAGGCTACGAAGTCTATTTTGAACTCTATCAAGGCAGGACAAGTCCTTTCTAGCAGCTTCTGCCCAGATGTGGGAACAGTATTCCATCTTTGGACGTACCTGGCTCTTATATAGATAGAGAATAGCATCAGCAGTGAGGTATCTACCGGATCGATAGAAAGATCCCACCATTTTTCCAGCGGCCTTGGCAACAGATTTGATGAACTATTACGTATAATTATATTCATGGAGATATTCTACATGGTTTATACTTGCGTAATATTTGTGTAAAAAGTTTATAGTAAACACAAAACTCTGTCCGTATATATTTATGCATACGTATATTTTTCTTTAAAAATTTTTGCGTACCACACTTCTCAGTCAGTTTTTAGTCTACAGATATGAAACTTAATATATAGGGTATTTGAACCGACACGACACTTTATAATTGGGTTTTAGCCCGGGAAAATCCGTACAAAGTGTGAAAATTAAAAGCAAAACGGAATTTTCCAGGTGAATGTCGAACGACAGCATTATGAATATGCGTGCATAACGTAATAGCTATAGATTCATGATTTAATTATAAGCCTTGCAGTAAACATGTCTCCAAAGCTCAGTCATTACATCAGAGGCCCAAAATAAATCGAAAGCTGAACGTTTTGGTTTCGATTCTCAGTGGTGGCGCACTAGTCTTTTTTTTAAACTTTAAAAATTATTAATATATATTGGGTTCAACATAATATAATATGAATACGATATCTGCATTAATCAAAATATCATATTTAAGCGTATTTTACGATCGTGCTCTGCTAGTATATATATATATATACCTATTGTCTATTTATTTATCGAAAACATTTTCAATAACATTTGTCTCAACAGACATACACGTATATATATATATATATATACACCCCTATCTCTCTCTCTCTCTCTCTCTCTCTCTATATATATATATATATATATATATATATATATATAAAGTTATAAAATGTATATGGCGATTAAGCTACACTGAATATTCCGCGTTTCATCCACTTTAGGATTCTTCAGTGGATGAAACGCGCAATATTCAGTGTAGCTTAATCGCCATATACATTTTATAACTTACTAACTAGCTCTACCTACGTATTGAGCACTTTTGAAGTAAATACTTAAAGCTTACGCATAAATCTATACTTTCGTATATTAATTTTATGTGAGTAAATTAAGTAGTTATAAATCTATCTATCTATCTATCTATCTATCTCTCTTTCTCTCTCTCTCTCTCTCTCTCTATATATATATATATATATAAATTCTTTATATATTTATATACCTATCTATCTACAAATGTCTATTTATCAAAAAACGATATCATAAAACACACTAATATACTTTTAGTGTTCTTCGTAAACCAAGTGAAATCACTTGTAACCCATTTTCCGACCAATTACAATTTATAATCGCTAATCTTTTCGAAGTTTTACCGTTTATTTAATTCTTCCATTTTATTTTATTTTTCTCGCGTTTCACGCTCCTCTTTGATCTCCAAATGCGTTTCATCGCTTAAATCGATACAAACCTTTTAAATACGATCGCCGGAGAGAGATAGAAAAACAAAAAAACAAAAAACAAAAACCGGAAGAAAATCTTCCGTTGCGTCAATTTATTTAATGTGAATTAAATCGAGTCAATTCAAACAATTAAGAATTATTTAAATCTTTGAGGACGTTTATTGTTTTGCATGTGTTTAGAAAGTTTTGTCTGTAATCCTTCTCTCAATCCCCTTATATATATATATATATATATATATATATATATATATATATATATATATATATATATGTTTGATATTCGTTCAGGATTTACATGGTCACTACACAGACATGACAATGTTTCGATCAGCTAATTATAAAGAACTAATGATCTCATCAGGCGGCTTCAAGTTCTTCTCTCTGAAAAAAAAAATGACGGGAGGAAAATCAACTTAAATATATCAATAATAAAAAAATTGGCAAAGGGCTTATAAATCGTAGAGTTAGAAAAAAAAAGAGAAGAAAACAAACAAAGAAAAACAAGAAACGAGGGTGGGAAGAATAAGGAAAGAGAAGGAAAGAAAAAAAAAACAACAATACAATTCCTACCTCCACAGACACAGACCCCCCCCCAAAAAAAAACAAACAAACAAACAGATACAGCGACGATTTCATCTGGTTAAAAAAGTCAATAGAGCTTAGCTAATGGCAAACGACATGCAGGTCTCTTTCAACTTCCGTTCCTTCTCCCCACTCCTTTCCATTTCTTTCCTGTTCCATTCATTGCTTCTCTTGTTTCTCTCCTGCTTTTTCTACGGTTTATGAACACGTGACCCCCTAAGTAATTTAGTTTTTCTCCCGTCTCCATTCAAGGACAAAACTTTTTACAGAGGAAGGAACGTAAAGTCAGCTGATGAGGTTATTGGTGATTAATAAGAAACTGATCGAGACATTGTCATATTCGATGTAGTGGCCATGCAAATAACAAACAAACAAACAAACAAACAAACAACATATATATTAAGTTTCTATAGACCGCTTTGCAAAAAAAAAAAAAAAAAATCTTTTAGGACTTAATGTGGTTTCTATTTAATTTTTTCCCGACTTATTTTTCCCTCGCCCCCTTTCATTTGTCCCTCCTTCCCTGCCATATTCCCATTTGGTATATTTTTTAAATCGAATTTATTTCAGTTCTGTTGAGCGAGAAACAAAACTGGTCACTTTTTATTTTTTTAAATTCATTATGATTAAAAAAAATTGGTCTTTATATAGCAATTATAAAATATTTTCATATATATATATACATATATATATACATATATATACATACATATATATGTATATATATACATATATATATACATATATATATATATATATATATATATATATATATATATATATATATATATATATATATATATATATATATATAACGGGGTGTTCTGCCAAGACGACAAGATTGACAACTTTACTTTTTTAAATTGTTGCAGATTTGGCAAAATCGGTGGTAGATGCCAGAAATTAATCACGTATTTGTACGAAGGGCCATTCAATAAGTTTCCAGACTTTTTCATATGAACAAATTTATTGATAGTACACACACGAAATTTGTTCCCTTCAAAGTAATCTCCCCCGGCTGCAATGCACTTGTTATACCGTCCCAACAAATTCTGGAAGACTTCATGGAAGTCTTCTTTTGTGAGCGTGTCAATAACCTCGTCTCAGCCTCTTCCATATCCTCAATTTCCTTAGGCCAAGGCTATTAATGCTGGAGTGCTTCAGGGGTCCATCCTGGGCCCAACCCTCTTCCTGATCTACATCAATGATCTCCCAAGACACACGTTTAAATCATTCGTTGACATCTATGCTGATGACACGACCATCTATGGCAACACATCAAAGGCCGCGAATGACAAAGTTCTCTCTGATTCTCTCTGATCTTGAGCGCATGGTACAGTGGGGAAAGAGGTGGCTGGTTACCTTTAATGCATCTAAAACCAAACTCCTATCTTTACATCATCAACGCTATGATCCCCATCTGGCATCAACTGAAATAGATGGCTCTCGTCTAGGGGAGACTCCATGTTTTGATAAGCTTCTGGGGTTGGCCTTTACTCCTGACCTGAAATGGAACAGGTACATCAAGTCTGTTGCCAAGGTCGCTGGAAAAACGGTTGTATCTTTCTACCTCTCCAGAAGATATCCCTCTGCTGATGCCCTCCTCTATTTATATAAAATCCAGTACGTCCAAAGAGCGAATACTACTGCCACATCTGGGCAGGAGCTTCTAAAAACAGCCTATACTGCCTTGACAGAGTACAAAATAGACTTCGTGGCTTTCTCTTCCCTGCAACCTCTCTCCCACTGAAGAGGCGTTGCGAGCCTGTCTTTGTTTTATCGTTATTTCCATGGCAAGATCTCGTCTGAGCTCCAATCTCTGGTTCCCCCTCGCCAATCTTTCACGATAAACACCCGTCTAGCTGAAACTACTGTCAGTAATTTTCCCCACTCTTTATCTGTGCCTAAATAAAAACGTAGATTCCATGAACAAAGCTTCTTTCTTAGAACTGCACGCATGCGGAACTCTCTACCGCTTGCCTGTTTTCCAACTGACTACAACTTGGATGTCTTCAAGTCCAACATAAACAAATTCCTGATGAACCGCCCCTGAAGTAAGACACTTTATCAAATCTCCAATACTAACGATTACTACGACACTATCCCATTGATTACTGTGCACGCATAACCCTTATTCCCGAGTGGCTTCCGGGCCTTGATAAGTGGTGACCTCCATGTAAAAAAAGGGAATAGCCAAAACTCACAGGGAGCAAATGGTCTGCGAAAAGGATGGGACAAACTACACACAAATCGAATAATTCCTCCATTGGCCTCAAACTATGCACTTCTTGTCTCTAGAGGCACGCAAGAGGGTCTTTATGAATGAAATTCTTTATTTGTCCAATCAACTCTGGTGTTCTGACTTCCTTATTTCTACCACACCTCTCATCATTCCTCACAAACCTTCTACCTTCCTTGAATCTCTTATGCCACTCAAAAACTGATGCTCGTTTCATGCAAGATGGTTCAAAATCAGTCTGAAGCATTCTATACGTTTCTGTGGCAGTTTTCCAAGTTTAAATCCAAATTTTATTGCATATCGTTCTTCTAAAGTGTCCTCAAGTACAGATTGCTTTTTTGAAATTCACCAACTGTGACAATCAGGCTTTAGTAGAGCTTGTACCAATCCTTACTGTAGCTTCTCATTTGAATCTGAAATAAAAAAATTAGTCATCTCATAAGAGGTATAACAATAACATACTAAATTTTCAATTTTAAATGCATGTACAAAAACAGCATGGAAACTTATTGTATAATAATAATAAAATATTTTGTATTATAAATTATATATTCTGTGATTTATTATCATTTAAAGTTTGGTATCTCTTAAATGCATCCTATATATATATATATATATATATATATATATATATATATATATATATATATATATATATATATATATATATATATTCCTGGTATTTTGATTGGTTATTTTATATTGTGACATATAAACTACTTGCCTAGTTTTTATTTTATTGTTTTTTTTAATGCAAAATCCAGGAATACTGGAAAATGTTTTTATTCTCCAAGTCTTTAAAATTTTAAAAGTATCCACTTTGAAAGACGACCACAGACTTAAAAAAACTGTTTTGAAGGATTGAAAGAAAACTTATGTTGACCATAGCAAAGAATTCAAAACAGGGGCTGGAAATTCTCTTTCTAGATATGCAATGTTCCATTGTGTGTATGTGTGTGTTCGTTTTTTCTTTTTTCTTTTTCTTTTTCTTAATTATTTTTTTTCAGATCGCCTAGTTTTTATTTTCGTGGTATTTTATACTGGATCCTCGAATGTTGATTATCTGTGGTAACCCAGGTTCGAATCCTGGTCACGGCACCAAATATGCGAATATGTTACATAGGGTTATATTTTAGAAGATGACGTATGTATTGTTGTTGTTATGTTCGTCTTAGTAGAGAGTCTTAGAGGTTCATGTTATGTACAGATATATCGCGTATATATCAATAGAGAGACAGTTCTGTATATATAGAGAGACAAGGTACAGGCTAATACAGGAGAGCCGAGCATGTAATTCAATGAGAGGAGATTTATGATATATTGATAGATAGACCGAGAGATAGTGCGTTTGGCACTTACGTTTGACAGTTCTGTGAATTGAAGTGTTTCTATAAACATTGACACATATATTTCTTACCTATTTTTGAGATGATGATTTTCACAAGTTCTTATAATATAAAAGGACAATACGTTTTCTGTTGAAAACATAACTCGAAGACGCAGATACAAAAAGATGAAGTTGTTTATTTATTCCATTTCGACTGGTCAATGGCTTTGCATTAAGGAATTCAAGTCTTACATGATTCTTCTTCTAACCTCCGCTTCCAAGGTTCTATCAACTCTGTTTCTGACTCCTCTCTTCTCCCCTGACTGCCTGAGTCCGACCGACCGACCGACCGACCGAGGTTTTTGATTGACTATATTGAGACCCATGATGTCATTGCATGACCAACACGTGCATATTAGACACATGGCATGACATGCCTCCGTTTTTAAGCATGCATTGTTACTCACATGTTTCAAACATACGCGATTTGCACGTTTTGAAACCATTTCTGACGACCAGAAAATTTCCCATTCTCTTTGTTTTACAGGGTTCGATTCTCGTTTTATCTGATATCATTTTCATTTAACTAATTCTCTTTTTTTAAGCCCCAGGTCAAACCCAACCGAAAATATTTGGTCCATAATATCTCGTGCATTGGCTGGATCTTTCGAATAATGACAAACTG
Source organism: Euprymna scolopes (assembly GCF_053919585.1). Classification (NCBI taxonomy): domain Eukaryota; kingdom Metazoa; phylum Mollusca; class Cephalopoda; order Sepiida; family Sepiolidae; genus Euprymna; species Euprymna scolopes. The sequence continues at coordinate 17,730,614 of NC_136523.1, forward strand.
TCGGAAGCTGTGTAAAGCGAATGGAATAGCATCTCCTCTTCGCAGTGTTCCACTTTGGTTGAGAACATTTCTAAAAGGATTGATCTTTTAAAGAAATCAGAAGGAAATGCGATTCCATAATAAGCATTTATTAAAGCAAATGTCTTGTTCTGTGTTATTAGTCTCGTATAAGTGTCATTGTTCAATTATTCATTGTTCAATATAGCTTTTAGTGCAATAAAATGTATAAAATTTGTTTGGCCCATTTTTTATGCTCACGAGTATATATATATATATATATATATATATATATATATATATATATATATATATATATATATATATATATTCCTGAAAGTTTTTTAACCTTTAAAACTATATAAAAAAACTTATTTAATTTTTATATATTTTTTTAACATTCGTTAGAAAACTATTTAGTCAGTAAGTCATTTAATCACCTACAATAAATGCATCACCTTGCTCTCTCGAATTCACTATAGTCCTAAAGTTTAAGTTAAATGATCATCAGTTGTTTACTATGAAAAACTGTTTCGGCGATTTTAAAAACAAAACAGCGTATTAAATCATGGATTCCCAGCAGTGTTGACAAAACACCACCCCCCTTAATCACAAGAACAAAAAAATGTTACAGATATTAGATCTAGTTTCCTACTCATGATTAATTTGGCTAACCTATTACTGTTATCAAAAATGTCTTCCTTTCCTATGAGATTCGTCCTTATCTCCAAATTAAAAATGGATATATTTTTTTTAATTTACCAGTGTTTTATTTATAAGATAAGGATTAATATATAAATAAGGATTAGTATATATATATATTGTTTCAAAAACACAATCATCCACTGACACGTGTTTCGTCGCCTTCGACTCATCAGAGTGGCTGAATCTAGCGAGATTCGAAATCGGGACCCAACACGACTCTGATGAGTCATGGGCGACAAAACACATGTCCGTGGATGATTGTGTTTTTAAAGCAATATATATGCCGCTCCCCATGTGGGGGTACCAAATTGGTTAAAGGGAAAAATATTCCCGGCTCGCATTTGGGTAAAAATGCACTTTCGTTCAAAATGTATCGCAAAAACAAACAAACACACACACACACACACACACACACACACACACACACACACACACACACACACACACACACACACACATATATGTATGTATATATATATATGCTATATATATATATATATATATATATATATATATATATATATATATATATATGCGTCATAATCATGTCGACACACCGGTTCCTGTTGAATCACCGATTTTAACGTTGAACCTGGTCAGAACTAAATGAGTGACCATTTGGGAATTTCAGGTGTTGTATGTGCTCTTCGCTTATGTCGGCATTTCGGCATTGTTTCCAATCGTCCTAGACTAAAGCGGCGCCGATTGGGGAGAGGTGTGCTTGGGATTGGGCAACAGTTGCCTCACAATTACACGCACAGCTGCCTCTTGGGGTACCGTTTGTCTTTCGAGACTGAACGGAGGCACTGATACGATTGGGGAGAGGTGTGCTTGGGATTGGGCAAC
>NC_136523.1:17734661-17759661 GCF_053919585.1 Euprymna scolopes
ATATATATATATATATATATATATATATGTCTATTCTATCCAAAGGGAGTACAACCTTCGCGTTGGTTGAGAAGCTTGCGTGTCTCAGTGACCCCCAAGAGCTAAGCCGGCGGGAGATTCCTCTCACTGGTAGGGTCACCCATGCCGGACAGGTTAACGTGAGGCCAACAATCTCAACCCGAAAAAGAACTCCTCGCTACAAAAGCATCCACAAAGACCCGAGAGGCTCCAGTTCTGGGAGAGGAAGGTCTTGCACCCGCAAAAAGTATGGCGTGCTGGGGTCAAAGCTGAAAGGACGCTTAAGTGCCGAAAACCAAAGAACACCTGGAAAAGCAGACCGGAAGGCGGACGCCAAGCAGATCGGCTAATCTTGGGGGAGCTGGAGTGAATCGCCCAGTACCGTGGACACTGGTGTGGTGTTGAGGATGGCCATTGCCCTTCAGGGGGCTCAAGGCTATGATGATGATGATGATGATGATGATGATGATGAAGAATTATACCTATTACAATAATAATAAAGATAAAAGCAGAGACAGGCTCGCAACGTCTCTTCTGTGGGAAAGAGGTTGCAAGGAAGAGAAAAGTTTTCCCTTTGAGATCTCTGTCGGCGTCATTAGTGGCAGGAAGTCAACGGTTACATAAAATACATGTCAGGCATTTTTTTTTCATATAAAAATAGACATTTAAAAAAAAAAAGACAAGTAATGAAAAATAGACAATGAAAATATTCAATTTTGTCGTGCTGCGAAGATGCTGTTTCTGCATACCGGATTTTTCCGCCATTTTGAATATCACTTTTAATTTACTTTTTGATAAAGGGAAGATTTTTCCCGAACTTAATAATAAAAATCTGTATCATCTAAAGACTTTACACTATCCCGGATATGTCAGTAACCTAGCTTGCTGACGATTTTGAAATATGTTTTTGTAAAAAAAAAAAAAATAATAATAAAAATAAATAAAAAAATAAATAAATAAAATAAAAAAATAAATAAAATGAAAATAAATATACACTTGTCTACGGTCGTCTCAATACGAGCTGATCTGATAAATTAATAAATGGGCGCATCACGAATTGAACGATAACAAAAAGGAACACCGTTATGAAGTGTCATCTTCCCTTCTTTTATGCAACAAGAACGACCCGTTTCTTGACCGGGTTGTGAGTTTCGATGAAATGTGTGTTCTTTACGACAACCGGCAACGCTCAGCTCAAAAGTTAGACGAAAAGAAGATCATGTTGACTGTTTAGTGGTCTGTGACCGGTCTTATCCATTAGTTTTTTTTTATGCAGGCGAAAACATTACGGCTGAGAAGTACTGTCAACAAATTGATGAAAAGTCCAATTCTCCTCCACGACAATGCACGACCACACGTTGCTAAACCGACCCTGCAGAGGCTGAACGGATTGGGCTACGAAACTCTGTCTCCTCCGCCATACTCTCCAGACCAATCACCTACCGACTACCACTTTTCAAACATCTCGACAACTTTCTGCGTGAGAAATGCTTCAAAAACCTAGGCGATATCAAAAACTGCTCTAGCAACTTTATCGCCATTCTAATGCAACGAGTTTTACGTTACTAAATTTTACCTTAAAAGTTTTACACATGTTTTCGCCCTAAATTTTTAGATTGGCCCAACTACGCAATGAAATAAGGACATATAAATCATAAACATAATTGATATTCGCACGACATAATAAGGCGAAAAACAAATTTGATAGGTATAGTGTGCTTTTTATTTATTCCTATAATGTAATAAGGATCTCTCTATTATATAATAAAATGAATATTATGATATTTATAAAAGTAATACAACAATAGATTTAGTTTTATTTCATTTTTTACAATTTGGACTATTTTGTTTTGCACGGTAATCTATTATATTAGGTTGGTGCAAAAATAATGTCGGTTTTTGACGTTCAACTTCAAAAGATCATAACTTATTTTATAATAAACTTTATTAATTGAAATAAGAACAATTAGAATCAGCACATTTTTCCAACTAGAAACAAGTTTATTTATCCCCTTAGAATAGAAATCCGGAGTTCTGGAAGCGATGAAGTCATTGAAGGCCAATTCGGCATCATCTCGGCTTTTGAAGCCTTTTTCGCGCAGGAGGTAGTCGAGATGCTTGAAAAAGTGATAATCACTGGGCGAGAGGTCCAGTGAATATGGCGGATGAGGCAGAGTCTCGTATCCCAATTCGTTCAGCTTCTGCAGAGTCAGTTGAGCAACATGCAAGCGAGCGTTGTCATGGAGGAGAATTGGTTCCTTCATATTGACCAATCTCGGGCACATACGTTGGAGCTTCTGGTGCATTTCGTCAATTTGTCGGCAGTACTTCCCCGCCGTAATCGTTTCGCCCGCATTCAAGATGCTGTGATAGATGAGACCGGACGCAGTCCACCAAACAATCACCATAACATTTTTTGGTGTAATTTCTGTTTCGGTTTGCTTATAAACAACCGTTTAGTTTTGATAACTAGGAATTTAATTACTTTATTTTTTAATCTGTTACACAATAGAGAAGGTGTATTTAACGACCGCTAATAATACTTCTGTTTTCTTCTGTTATTTATAGAATCATACCCGTTTCTAAATGTTTGTTTTCCTTTAGGTTAAGCGTACAGAAGGATTACATCGAACAAAGCCGGTTTAGAGCTCGGTTTGCAGACGGGAGGAATCATCTGTCCCTTTCTCACAGAAGAGATATTGCTAGTCCTTCTCTAATCTTTCATTATTTTCCTGGCAGGTGATCGACTGAGCTTCAATATATGTTATCCCCATCACTAGAAATCTTTCATAGCAAAAATTCGGCTAGCCCAAACCACTGGAAATAATTTCCCCCCCCCTCTGTATATTGAAAATGACGACGTAGAACTTCCATGAACATAGTTTATTTCATAGAAATGTTTTTCAATTGGACACAGTACTACAGGACTGTTTCCCGGTTGACTATAACATTGTCGTTTTTTAAGTTTCCAAATTCAGTGTACTCTAATTCTTGTTATAAACCGTCAACAAATCTACTGAAATCGTCGTTGAGCCGTTCTATTCATAATCAACTCGTTGTTGAACCGTTCTATTTAATAATAAAATCGCTGTTAAGCAGTTCTATTTAATAAAGAAATCGTCGTTGAACCTTTCTATTTAGTAATAAAATCGTTGTTGAGCAGTTCTATTTCATAATGAAATCGTTGTTGAGCCGTTCTATTTCATAATGAAATCGTTGTTGAACCGTTCTATTTCATAATGAAATCGTTGTTGAACCGTTCTATTTCATAATGAAATCGTCGTTGAACCGTTCTATTTCATAATGAAATCGTTGTTGAACCGTTCTATTTCATAAAGAATCGTTGTTGCACCTTTCTATTTAATAATAAAATCGTTGTTGAGCCGTTCTATTTAATAATGGAATCGTTGTTGAACCATTCTATTTTATAATGAAATCGTTGTTGAACCTTTCTATTTCATAAAGAATCGTTGTTGAACCTTTCTATTTCATAAAGAATCGTTGTTTAACCGTTCTATTTAATAATAAAATCGTTGTTGAGCCGTTCTATTTCATAATGAAATCGTTGTTGAGCCATTCTATTTCATAAAGAAATCGTCGTTGAACCGTTCTATTTAATAAAGAATCGTTGTTGAACCTTTCTATTTCACAGGAAATCGTTGTTTAACCGTGCTATTTCATAATAAAATCGTTGTTGAGCCGTTCTATTTCATAATGAAATCGTTGTTGAGCCGTTCTATTTCATAATGAAATCGTTGTTGAACCGTTCTATTTAATAAAGAATCGTTGTTGAACCTTTCTATTTCATAATGAATCGTTGTTGAACCTTTCTATTTAATAATAAAATCGTTGTTGAGCCGTTCTATTTCATAATGAAATTGTTGTTGGGCCGTTCTATTTCATAATGAAATCGTTGTTGAACCGTTCTATTTAATAAAGAATCGTTGTTGAGCCGTTCTATTTCATAATGAAATCGTTGTTGAACCGTTCTATTTCATAATGAAATCGTTGTTGAACCGTTCTATTTCATAAAGATTCGTTGTTGAGCCGTTCTATTTTATAATGAAATCGTTGTTGAACCGTTCTATTTAATAATAAAATCGTTGTTGAGCCGTTCTATTTCATAATGAAATAGTTGTTGAACCGTTCTATTTCATAAAGAATCGTTGTTGGACCTTTCTATTTAATAATAAAATCGTTGTTGAGCCTTTCTATTTAATAATGAAATCGTTGTTGAGCCGTTCTATTTCATAATGAAATCGTTGTTGAACCTTTCTACTTAATAATAAAATCGTTGTTGAACCGTTCTATTTCATAAAGAATCGTTGTTGAACCTTTCTATTTAATAATACAACCGTTGTTGAGCCTTTCTATTTCATAATGAAATCGTTGTTGAGCCGTTCTATTTCATAAGTAAATCGTTGTTGAACCGTTCTATTTAATAATAAAATCGTTGTTGAACCGTTCTATTTCATAAAGAATCGTTGTTGAACCTTTCTATTTCATAATGAAATCGTCGTTGAACCGTTCTATTTAATAAAGAAATCGTTGTTGAGCCGTTCTATTTCATAATGAAATCGTTGTTGAACCTTTCTATTTCATAATGAAATCGTTGTTGAGACGTTCTCTTTCATAATGAAATCGTTGTTGAGCCGTTCCATTTAATAATAAAACCGTTGTTGAACCGTTCTATTTCATAATGAAATCGTTGTTGAACCTTTCTATTTAATAATAAAATCGTTGTTGAGCCTTTCTATTTCATAATGAAATCGTTGTTGAGCCGTTCTATTTAATAATGAAATCGTTGTTGAGCCGTTCTATTTCCTAAAGAATCGTTGTTGAACCTTTCTATTTAAAAATACAATCGTTGTTGAGCCTTTCTATTTCATAATGGAATCGTCATTGAACCGTTATATTTAATAATGAAATCGTTGTTGAGCCGTTCTATTTCATAATGAAATCGTTGTTGAACCTTTCTATTTAATAAAGAATCGTCGTTGAACCGTTCTATTTAATAATGAAATCGTTGTTGAGCCGTTCTATTTAACAATGAAATCGTTGTTGAGCCGTTCTATTTAATAATGAAATCGTCTTTGAACCGTTCTATTTCATAATGAAATCGTTGTTGAACCGTTCTATTTCATAATGAAATCGTCGTTGAACCGTTCTATTTCATAAAGAATCGTCGTTGAACCGTTCTATTTAATAATAAAATCGTTGTTGAGCCGTTCTATTTAATAATGAAATCGTCGTTGAACCGTTCTATTCAATAATGAAATCGTTGTTGAGCCGTTCTATTTCATAATGAAATCGTTGTTGAACCGTTCTATTTAATAATGAAATCGTCGTTGAACCGTTCTATTTCATAATGAAATCGTTGTTGAACCGTTCTATTTCATAATGAAATCGTTGTTGAACCGTTCTATTTCATAATGAAATCGTTGTTGAACCGTTCTATTTCATAAAGAATCGTTGTTGAGCCGTTCTATTTCATAAAGAAATCGTTGTTGAACCGTTCTATTTCATAAAGAATCGTTGTTGAACCGTTCTATTTCATAATGAAATCGTTGTTGAACCTTTCTATTTAATAATAAAATCGTTGTGGAACCGTTCTATTTCATAATGAAATCGTTGTTGAACATTTCTATTTAATAATGAAATCGTTGTTGAACCGTTCTATTTAATAATGAAATCGTTGTTGAACCGTTCTATTTCATAATGAAATCGTTGTTGAACGTTTCTATTTAATAATAAAATCGTTGTTGGACCGTTCTATTTCATAATGAAATCGTTGTTGAACCTTTCTATTTAATAATAAAATCGTTGTTGAACCTTTCTATTTAATAATGAAATCGTCGTTGAACCTTTCTATTTAATAATGAAATCGTCGTTGAACCTTTCTATTTAATAATAAAATCGTTGTTGAACCTTTCTATTTCATAAAGAATCGTTGTTGAACCTTTCTATTTAATAATAAAATCGTTGTTGAACCGTTCTATTTCATAATGAAATCGTTGTTGAACCTTTCTATTTCATAATGAAATCGTTGTTGAACCTTTCTATTTAATAAAGAATCGTCGTTGAACCGTTCTATTTAATAATGAAATCGTTGTTGAGCCGTTCTATTTCATAATGAAATCGTTGTTGAATCGTTCTATTTCATAATGAAATCGTTGTTGAACCGTTCTATTTCATAAAGATTCGTTGTTGAGCCGTTCTATTTTATAATGAAATCGTTGTTGAACCGTTCTATTTAATAATAAAATCGTTGTTGAGCCGTTCTATTTCATAATGAAATCGTTGTTGAACCGTTCTATTTCATAAAGAATCGTTGTTGGACCTTTCTATTTAATAATAAAATCGTTGTTGAGCCTTTCTATTTAATAATGAAATCGTTGTTGAGCCGTTCTATTTAATAATGAAATCGTTGTTGAACCTTTCTACTTAATAATAAAATCGTTGTTGAACCGTTCTATTTCATAAAGAATCGTTGTTGAACCTGTCTATTTAATAATACAACCGTTGTTGAGCCTTTCTATTTCATAATGAAATCGTTGTTGAGCCGTTCTATTTCATAATGAAATCGTTGTTGAACCGTTCTATTTAATAATAAAATCGTTGTTGAACCTTTCTATTTCATAAAGAATCGTTGATGAACCTTTCTATTTCATAATGAAATCGTCGTTGAACCGTTCTATTTAATAAAGAAATCGTTGTTGAGCCGTTCTATTTCATAATGAAATCGTTGTTGAACCTTTCTATTTCATAATGAAATCGTTGTTGAGACGTTCCATTTAATAATAAAACCGTTGTTGAACCGTTCTATTTCATAAAGAATCGTTGTTGAACCTTTCTATTTTATAATAAAATCGTTGTTGAGCCTTTCTATTTCATAATGAAATCGTTGTTGAGCCGTTCTATTTAATAATGAAATCGTTGTTGAGCCGTTCTATTTCCTAAAGAATCGTTGTTGAACCTTTCTATTTAAAAATAAAATCGTTGTTGAGCCTTTCTATTTCATAATGGAATCGTCATTGAACCGTTATATTTAATAATGAAATCGTTGTTGAGCCGTTCTATTTCATAATGAAATCGTTGTTGAACCTTTCTATTTCATAAAGAATCGTTGTTGAACCTTTCTATTTAATAATAAAATCGTTGTTGAACCGTTCTATTTCATACTGAAATCGTTGTTGAACCGTTCTATTTCATAATGAAATCGTTGTTGAACCTTTCTATTTAATAAAGAATCGTCGTTGCACCGTTCTATTTAATAATGAAATCGTTGTTGAGCCGTTCTATTTAATAATGAAATCGTTGTTGAGCCGTTCTATTTAATAATGAAATCGTCTTTGAACCGTTCTATTTCATAATGAAATCGTTGTTGAACCGTTCTATTTCATAATGAAATCGTCGTTGAACCGTTCTATTTCATAAAGAATCGTCGTTGAACCGTTCTATTTAATAATAAAATCGTTGTTGAGCCGTTCTATTTAATAATGAAATCGTCGTTGAACCGTTCTATTCAATAATGAAATCGTTGTTGAGCCGTTCTATTTCATAATGAAATCGTTGTTGAACCGTTCTATTTAATAATGAAATCGTCGTTGAACCGTTCTATTTCATAATGAAATCGTTGTTGAACCGTTCTATTTCATAATGAAATCGTTGTTGAACCGTTCTATTTCATAATGAAATCGTTGTTGAACCGTTCTATTTCATAAAGAATCGTTGTTGAGCCGTTCTATTTCATAAAGAAATCGTTGTTGAACCGTTCTATTTCATAAAGAATCGTTGTTGAACCGTTCTATTTCATAATGAAATCGTTGTTGAACCTTTCTATTTAATAATAAAATCGTTGTTGAACCGTTCTATTTCATAATGAAATCGTTGTTGAACCTTTCTATTTAATAATGAAATCGTTGTTGAACCGTTCTATTTAATAATGAAATCGTTGTTGAACCGTTCTATTTCATAATGAAATCGTTGTTGAACCTTTCTATTTAATAATAAAATCGTTGTTGAACCGTTCTATTTCATAATGAAATCGTTGTTGAACCTTTCTATTTAATAATAAAATCGTTGTTGAACCGTTCTATTTAATAATGAAATCGTCGTTGAACCTTTATATTTAATAATGAAATCGTCGTTGGACCTTTCTATTTAATAATAAAATCGTTGTTGAACCGTTCTATTTCATAAAGAATCGTTGTTGAACCTTTCTATTTCATAATGAAATCGTTGTTGAACCGTTCTATTTCATAATGAAATCGTTGTTGAACCGTTCTATTTCATAATGAAATCGTTGTTGAACCGTTCTATTTAATAATAAAATCGTTGTTGAGCCGTTCTATTTCATAATGAAATCGTTGTTGAACCGTTCTATTTCATAATGAAATCGTTGTTGAACCGTTCTATTTCATAATGAAATCGTTGTTGAGCCGTTCTATTTCATAATGAAATCGTTGTTGAGCCTTTCTATTTAATAATGGAATCGTTGTTGAACCATTCTATTTTATAATGAAATCGTTGTTGAACCTTTCTATTTCATAAAGAATCGTTGTTGAACCTTTCTATTTCATAAAGAATCGTTGTTTAACCGTTCTATTTAATAATAAAATCGTTGTTGAGCCGTTCTATTTCATAATGAAATCGTTGTTGAGCCATTCTATTTCATAAAGAAATCGTCGTTGAACCGTTCTATTTAATAAAGAATCGTTGTTGAACCTTTCTATTTCATAAAGAATCGTTGTTTAACCGTTCTATTTCATAATAAAATCGTTGTTGAGCCGTTCTATTTCATAATGAAATCGTTGTTGAGCCGTTCTATTTCATAATGAAATCGTTGTTGAACCGTTCTATTTAATAAAGAATCGTTGTTGAACCTTTCTATTTCATAAAGAATCGTTGTTGAACCTTTCTATTTAATAATAAAATCGTTGTTGAGCCGTTCTATTTCATAATGAAATCGTTGTTGGGCCGTTCTATTTCATAATGAAATCGTTGTTGAACCGTTCTATTTAATAAAGAATCGTTGTTGAGCCGTTCTATTTCATAATGAAATCGTTGTTGAACCGTTCTATTTCATAATGAAATCGTTGTTGAACCGTTCTATTTCATAAAGATTCGTTGTTGAGCCGTTCTATTTTATAATGAAATCGTTGTTGAACCGTTCTATTTAATAATAAAATCGTTGTTGAGCCGTTCTATTTCATAATGAAATCGTTCTTGAACCGTTCTATTTCATAAAGAATCGTTGTTGGACCTTTCTATTTAATAATAAAATCGTTGTTGAGCCTTTCTATTTAATAATGAAATCGTTGTTGAGCCGTTCTATTTCATAATGAAATCGTTGTTGAACCTTTCTACTTAATAATAAAATCGTTGTTGAACCGTTCTATTTCATAAAGAATCGTTGTTGAACCTTTCTATTTAATAATACAACCGTTGTTGAGCCTTTCTATTTCATAATGAAATCGTCGTTGAACCGTTCTATTCAATAATGAAATCGTTGTTGAGCCGTTCTATTTCATAATGAAATCGTTGTTGAACCGTTCTATTTAATAATGAAATCGTCGTTGAACCGTTCTATTTCATAATGAAATCGTTGTTGAACCGTTCTATTTCATAATGAAATCGTTGTTGAACATTTCTATTTCATAATGAAATCGTTGTTGAACCGTTCTATTTCATAAAGAATCGTTGTTGAGCCGTTCTATTTCATAAAGAAATCGTTGTTGAACCGTTCTATTTAATAATGAAATCGTCGTTGAACCGTTCTATTTCATAATGAAATCGTTGTTGAACCTTTCTATTTAATAATAAAATCGTTGTTGAGCCTTTCTATTTCATAATGAAATCGTTGTTGAGCCGTTCTATTTAATAATGAAATCGTTGTTGAGCCGTTCTATTTCCTAAAGAATCGTTGTTGAACCGTTATATTTAATAATGAAATCGTTGTTGAGCCGTTCTATTTCATAATGAAATCGTTGTTGAACCTTTCTATTTAATAAAGAATCGTCGTTGAACCGTTCTATTTCATAATGGAATCGTCATTGAACCGTTATATTTAATAATGAAATCGTTGTTGAGCCGTTCTATTTCATAATGAAATCGTTGTTGAACCTTTCTATTTAATAAAGAATCGTCGTTGAACCGTTCTATTTAATAATGAAATCGTTGTTGAGCCGTTCTATTTAACAATGAAATCGTTGTTGAGCCGTTCTATTTAATAATGAAATCGTCTTTGAACCGTTCTATTTCATAATGAAATCGTTGTTGAGCCGTTCTATTTCATAATGAAATCGTCGTTGAACCGTTCTATTTCATAAAGAATCGTCGTTGAACCGTTCTATTTAATAATAAAATCGTTGTTGAGCCGTTCTATTTAATAATGAAATCGTCGTTGAACCGTTCTATTCAATAATGAAATCGTTGTTGAGCCGTTCTATTTCATAATGAAATCGTTGTTGAACCGTTCTATTTAATAATGAAATCGTCGTTGAACCGTTCTATTTCATAATGAAATCGTTGTTGAACCGTTCTATTTCATAATGAAATCGTTGTTGAACATTTCTATTTCATAATGAAATCGTTGTTGAACCGTTCTATTTCATAAAGAATCGTTGTTGAGCCGTTCTATTTCATAAAGAAATCGTTGTTGAACCGTTCTATTTCATAAAGAATCGTTGTTGAACCGTTCTATTTCATAATGAAATCGTTGTTGAACCTTTCTATTTAATAATAAAATCGTTGTGGAACCGTTCTATTTCATAATGAAATCGTTGTTGAACATTTCTATTTAATAATGAAATCGTTGTTGAACCGTTCTATTTAATAATGAAATCGTTGTTGAACCGTTCTATTTCATAATGAAATCGTTGTTGAACCTTTCTATTTAATAATAAAATCGTTGTTGGACCGTTCTATTTCATAATGAAATCGTTGTTGAACCTTTCTATTTAATAATAAAATCGTTGTTGAACCGTTTTATTTAATAATGAAATCGTCGTTGAACCTTTCTATTTAATAATGAAATCGTCGTTGAACCTTTCTATTTAATAATAAAATCGTTGTTGAACCGTTCTATTTAATAATGAAATCGTTGTTGAACCGTTCTATTTCATAATGAAATCGTTGTTGAACCTTTCTATTTAATAAAGAATCGTCGTTGAACCGTTCTATTTAATAATGAAATCGTTGTTGAGCCGTTCTATTTCATAATGAAATCGTTGTTGAATCGTTCTATTTCATAATGAAATCGTTGTTGAACCGTTCTATTTCATAAAGAATCGTTGTTGAGCCGTTCTATTTCATAATGAAATCGTTGTTGAGCCTTTCTATTTCATAATGAAATCGTTGTTGAGCCGTTCTATTTCATAATGAAATCGTTGTTGAACCGTTCTATTTCATAATGAAATCGTTGTTGAACCGTTCTATTTCATAAAGATTCGTTGTTGAGCCGTTCTATTTTATAATGAAATCGTTGTTGAACCGTTCTATTTAATAATAAAATCGTTGTTGAGCCGTTCTATTTCATAATGAAATCGTCGTTGAACCGTTCTATTTCATAAAGAATCGTCGTTGAACCGTTCTATTTAATAATAAAATCGTTGTTGAGCCGTTCTATTTAATAATGAAATCGTCGTTGAACCGTTCTATTCAATAATGAAATCGTTGTTGAGCCGTTCTATTTCATAATGAAATCGTTGTTGAACCGTTCTATTTAATAATGAAATCGTCGTTGAACCGTTCTATTTCATAATGAAATCGTTGTTGAACCGTTCTATTTCATAATGAAATCGTTGTTGAACCGTTCTATTTCATAATGAAATCGTTGTTGAACCGTTCTATTTCATAAAGAATCGTTGTTGAGCCGTTCTATTTCATAAAGAAATCGTTGTTGAACCGTTCTATTTCATAAAGAATCGTTGTTGAACCGTTCTATTTCATAATGAAATCGTTGTTGAACCTTTCTATTTAATAATAAAATCGTTGTGGAACCGTTCTATTTCATAATGAAATCGTTGTTGAACATTTCTATTTAATAATGAAATCGTTGTTGAACCGTTCTATTTAATAATGAAATCGTTGTTGAACCGTTCTATTTCATAATGAAATCGTTGTTGAACGTTTCTATTTAATAATAAAATCGTTGTTGGACCGTTCTATTTCATAATGAAATCGTTGTTGAACCTTTCTATTTAATAATAAAATCGTTGTTGAACCGTTCTATTTAATAATGAAATCGTCGTTGAACCTTTCTATTTAATAATGAAATCGTCGTTGAACCTTTCTATTTAATAATAAAATCGTTGTTGAACCTTTCTATTTCATAAAGAATCGTTGTTGAACCTTTCTATTTAATAATAAAATCGTTGTTGAACCGTTCTATTTCATAAAGATTCGTTGTTGAGCCGTTCTATTTTATAATGAAATCGTTGTTGAACCGTTCTATTTAATAATAAAATCGTTGTTGAGCCGTTCTATTTCATAATGAAATCGTTGTTGAACCGTTCTATTTCATAAAGAATCGTTGTTGGACCTTTCTATTTAATAATAAAATCGTTGTTGAGCCTTTCTATTTAATAATGAAATCGTTGTTGAGCCGTTCTATTTAATAATGAAATCGTTGTTGAACCTTTCTACTTAATAATAAAATCGTTGTTGAACCGTTCTATTTCATAAAGAATCGTTGTTGAACCTGTCTATTTAATAATACAACCGTTGTTGAGCCTTTCTATTTCATAATGAAATCGTTGTTGAGCCGTTCTATTTCATAATGAAATCGTTGTTGAACCGTTCTATTTAATAATAAAATCGTTGTTGAACCTTTCTATTTCATAAAGAATCGTTGATGAACCTTTCTATTTCATAATGAAATCGTCGTTGAACCGTTCTATTTAATAAAGAAATCGTTGTTGAGCCGTTCTATTTCATAATGAAATCGTTGTTGAACCTTTCTATTTCATAATGAAATCGTTGTTGAGACGTTCCATTTAATAATAAAACCGTTGTTGAACCGTTCTATTTCATAAAGAATCGTTGTTGAACCTTTCTATTTTATAATAAAATCGTTGTTGAGCCTTTCTATTTCATAATGAAATCGTTGTTGAGCCGTTCTATTTAATAATGAAATCGTTGTTGAGCCGTTCTATTTCCTAAAGAATCGTTGTTGAACCTTTCTATTTAAAAATAAAATCGTTGTTGAGCCTTTCTATTTCATAATGGAATCGTCATTGAACCGTTATATTTAATAATGAAATCGTTGTTGAGCCGTTCTATTTCATAATGAAATCGTTGTTGAACCTTTCTATTTCATAAAGAATCGTTGTTGAACCTTTCTATTTAATAATAAAATCGTTGTTGAACCGTTCTATTTCATACTGAAATCGTTGTTGAACCGTTCTATTTCATAATGAAATCGTTGTTGAACCTTTCTATTTAATAAAGAATCGTCGTTGCACCGTTCTATTTAATAATGAAATCGTTGTTGAGCCGTTCTATTTAATAATGAAATCGTTGTTGAGCCGTTCTATTTAATAATGAAATCGTCTTTGAACCGTTCTATTTCATAATGAAATCGTTGTTGAACCGTTCTATTTCATAATGAAATCGTCGTTGAACCGTTCTATTTCATAAAGAATCGTCGTTGAACCGTTCTATTTAATAATAAAATCGTTGTTGAGCCGTTCTATTTAATAATGAAATCGTCGTTGAACCGTTCTATTCAATAATGAAATCGTTGTTGAGCCGTTCTATTTCATAATGAAATCGTTGTTGAACCGTTCTATTTAATAATGAAATCGTCGTTGAACCGTTCTATTTCATAATGAAATCGTTGTTGAACCGTTCTATTTCATAATGAAATCGTTGTTGAACCGTTCTATTTCATAATGAAATCGTTGTTGAACCGTTCTATTTCATAAAGAATCGTTGTTGAGCCGTTCTATTTCATAAAGAAATCGTTGTTGAACCGTTCTATTTCATAAAGAATCGTTGTTGAACCGTTCTATTTCATAATGAAATCGTTGTTGAACCTTTCTATTTAATAATAAAATCGTTGTTGAACCGTTCTATTTCATAATGAAATCGTTGTTGAACCTTTCTATTTAATAATGAAATCGTTGTTGAACCGTTCTATTTAATAATGAAATCGTTGTTGAACCGTTCTATTTCATAATGAAATCGTTGTTGAACCTTTCTATTTAATAATAAAATCGTTGTTGAACCGTTCTATTTCATAATGAAATCGTTGTTGAACCTTTCTATTTAATAATAAAATCGTTGTTGAACCGTTCTATTTAATAATGAAATCGTCGTTGAACCTTTATATTTAATAATGAAATCGTCGTTGGACCTTTCTATTTAATAATAAAATCGTTGTTGAACCGTTCTATTTCATAAAGAATCGTTGTTGAACCTTTCTATTTCATAATGAAATCGTTGTTGAACCGTTCTATTTCATAATGAAATCGTTGTTGAACCGTTCTATTTCATAATGAAATCGTTGTTGAACCGTTCTATTTAATAATAAAATCGTTGTTGAGCCGTTCTATTTCATAATGAAATCGTTGTTGAACCGTTCTATTTCATAATGAAATCGTTGTTGAACCGTTCTATTTCATAATGAAATCGTTGTTGAGCCGTTCTATTTCATAATGAAATCGTTGTTGAGCCTTTCTATTTAATAATGGAATCGTTGTTGAACCATTCTATTTTATAATGAAATCGTTGTTGAACCTTTCTATTTCATAAAGAATCGTTGTTGAACCTTTCTATTTCATAAAGAATCGTTGTTTAACCGTTCTATTTAATAATAAAATCGTTGTTGAGCCGTTCTATTTCATAATGAAATCGTTGTTGAGCCATTCTATTTCATAAAGAAATCGTCGTTGAACCGTTCTATTTAATAAAGAATCGTTGTTGAACCTTTCTATTTCATAAAGAATCGTTGTTTAACCGTTCTATTTCATAATAAAATCGTTGTTGAGCCGTTCTATTTCATAATGAAATCGTTGTTGAGCCGTTCTATTTCATAATGAAATCGTTGTTGAACCGTTCTATTTAATAAAGAATCGTTGTTGAACCTTTCTATTTCATAAAGAATCGTTGTTGAACCTTTCTATTTAATAATAAAATCGTTGTTGAGCCGTTCTATTTCATAATGAAATCGTTGTTGGGCCGTTCTATTTCATAATGAAATCGTTGTTGAACCGTTCTATTTAATAAAGAATCGTTGTTGAGCCGTTTTATTTCATAATGAAATCGTTGTTGAACCGTTCTATTTCATAATGAAATCGTTGTTGAACCGTTCTATTTCATAAAGATTCGTTGTTGAGCCGTTCTATTTTATAATGAAATCGTTGTTGAACCGTTCTATTTAATAATAAAATCGTTGTTGAGCCGTTCTATTTCATAATGAAATCGTTCTTGAACCGTTCTATTTCATAAAGAATCGTTGTTGGACCTTTCTATTTAATAATAAAATCGTTGTTGAGCCTTTCTATTTAATAATGAAATCGTTGTTGAGCCGTTCTATTTCATAATGAAATCGTTGTTGAACCTTTCTACTTAATAATAAAATCGTTGTTGAACCGTTCTATTTCATAAAGAATCGTTGTTGAACCTTTCTATTTAATAATACAACCGTTGTTGAGCCTTTCTATTTCATAATGAAATCGTCGTTGAACCGTTCTATTCAATAATGAAATCGTTGTTGAGCCGTTCTATTTCATAATGAAATCGTTGTTGAACCGTTCTATTTAATAATGAAATCGTCGTTGAACCGTTCTATTTCATAATGAAATCGTTGTTGAACCGTTCTATTTCATAATGAAATCGTTGTTGAACATTTCTATTTCATAATGAAATCGTTGTTGAACCGTTCTATTTCATAAGGAATCGTTGTTGAGCCGTTCTATTTCATAAAGAAATCGTTGTTGAACCGTTCTATTTAATAATGAAATCGTCGTTGAACCGTTCTATTTCATAATGAAATCGTTGTTGAACCTTTCTATTTAATAATAAAATCGTTGTTGAGCCTTTCTATTTCATAATGAAATCGTTGTTGAGCCGTTCTATTTAATAATGAAATCGTTGTTGAGCCGTTCTATTTCCTAAAGAATCGTTGTTGAACCGTTATATTTAATAATGAAATCGTTGTTGAGCCGTTCTATTTCATAATGAAATCGTTGTTGAACCTTTCTATTTAATAAAGAATCGTCGTTGAACCGTTCTATTTCATAATGGAATCGTCATTGAACCGTTATATTTAATAATGAAATCGTTGTTGAGCCGTTCTATTTCATAATGAAATCGTTGTTGAACCTTTCTATTTAATAAAGAATCGTCGTTGAACCGTTCTATTTAATAATGAAATCGTTGTTGAGCCGTTCTATTTAACAATGAAATCGTTGTTGAGCCGTTCTATTTAATAATGAAATCGTCTTTGAACCGTTCTATTTCATAATGAAATCGTTGTTGAGCCGTTCTATTTCATAATGAAATCGTCGTTGAACCGTTCTATTTCATAAAGAATCGTCGTTGAACCGTTCTATTTAATAATAAAATCGTTGTTGAGCCGTTCTATTTAATAATGAAATCGTCGTTGAACCGTTCTATTCAATAATGAAATCGTTGTTGAGCCGTTCTATTTCATAATGAAATCGTTGTTGAACCGTTCTATTTAATAATGAAATCGTCGTTGAACCGTTCTATTTCATAATGAAATCGTTGTTGAACCGTTCTATTTCATAATGAAATCGTTGTTGAACATTTCTATTTCATAATGAAATCGTTGTTGAACCGTTCTATTTCATAAAGAATCGTTGTTGAGCCGTTCTATTTCATAAAGAAATCGTTGTTGAACCGTTCTATTTTATAAAGAATCGTTGTTGAACCGTTCTATTTCATAATGAAATCGTTGTTGAACCTTTCTATTTAATAATAAAATCGTTGTGGAACCGTTCTATTTCATAATGAAATCGTTGTTGAACATTTCTATTTAATAATGAAATCGTAGTTGAACCGTTCTATTTAATAATGAAATCGTTGTTGAACCGTTCTATTTCATAATGAAATCGTTGTTGAACCTTTCTATTTAATAATAAAATCGTTGTTGGACCGTTCTATTTCATAATGAAATCGTTGTTGAACCTTTCTATTTAATAATAAAATCGTTGTTGAACCGTTTTATTTAATAATGAAATCGTCGTTGAACCTTTCTATTTAATAATGAAATCGTCGTTGAACCTTTCTATTTAATAATAAAATCGTTGTTGAACCGTTCTATTTAATAATGAAATCGTTGTTGAACCGTTCTATTTCATAATGAAATCGTTGTTGAACCTTTCTATTTAATAAAGAATCGTCGTTGAACCGTTCTATTTAATAATGAAATCGTTGTTGAGCCGTTCTATTTCATAATGAAATCGTTGTTGAATCGTTCTATTTCATAATGAAATCGTTGTTGAACCGTTCTATTTCATAAAGAATCGTTGTTGAGCCGTTCTATTTCATAATGAAATCGTTGTTGAGCCTTTCTATTTCATAATGAAATCGTTGTTGAGCCGTTCTATTTCATAATGAAATCGTTGTTGAACCGTTCTATTTCATAATGAAATCGTTGTTGAACCGTTCTATTTCATAAAGATTCGTTGTTGAGCCGTTCTATTTTATAATGAAATCGTTGTTGAACCGTTCTATTTAATAATAAAATCGTTGTTGAGCCGTTCTATTTCATAATGAAATCGTTGTTGAACCGTTCTATTTCATAAAGAATCGTTGTTGGACCTTTCTATTTAATAATAAAATCGTTGTTGAGCCTTTCTATTTAATAATGAAATCGTTGTTGAGCCGTTCTATTTAATAATGAAATCGTTGTTGAACCTTTCTACTTAATAATAAAATCGTTGTTGAACCGTTCTATTTCATAAAGAATCGTTGTTGAACCTTTCTATTTAATAATACAACCGTTGTTGAGCCTTTCTATTTCATAATGAAATCGTTGTTGAGCCGTTCTATTTCATAATGAAATCGTTGTTGAACCGTTCTATTTAATAATAAAATCGTTGTTGAACCTTTCTATTTCATAAAGAATCGTTGATGAACCTTTCTATTTCATAATGAAATCGTCGTTGAACCGTTCTATTTAATAAAGAAATCGTTGTTGAGCCGTTCTATTTCATAATGAAATCGTTGTTGAACCTTTCTATTTCATAATGAAATCGTTGTTGAGACGTTCCATTTAATAATAAAACCGTTGTTGAACCGTTCTATTTCATAAAGAATCGTTGTTGAACCTTTCTATTTAAAAATAAAATCGTTGTTGAGCCTTTCTATTTCATAATGGAATCGTCATTGAACCGTTATATTTAATAATGAAATCGTTGTTGAGCCGTTCTATTTCATAATGAAATCGTTGTTGAACCTTTCTATTTCATAAAGAATCGTTGTTGAACCTTTCTATTTAATAATAAAATCGTTGTTGAACCGTTCTATTTCATACTGAAATCGTTGTTGAACCGTTCTATTTCATAATGAAATCGTTGTTGAACCTTTCTATTTAATAAAGAATCGTCGTTGCACCGTTCTATTTAATAATGAAATCGTTGTTGAGCCGTTCTATTTAATAATGAAATCGTTGTTGAGCCGTTCTATTTAATAATGAAATCGTCTTTGAACCGTTCTATTTCATAATGAAATCGTTGTTGAACCGTTCTATTTCATAATGAAATCGTCGTTGAACCGTTCTATTTCATAAAGAATCGTCGTTGAACCGTTCTATTTAATAATAAAATCGTTGTTGAGCCGTTCTATTTAATAATGAAATCGTCGTTGAGCCGTTCTATTCAATAATGAAATCGTTGTTGAGCCGTTCTATTTCATAATGAAATCGTTGTTGAACCGTTCTATTTAATAATGAAATCGTCGTTGAACCGTTCTATTTCATAATGAAATCGTTGTTGAACCGTTCTATTTCATAATGAAATCGTTGTTGAACCGTTCTATTTCATAATGAAATCGTTGTTGAACCGTTCTATTTCATAAAGAATCGTTGTTGAGCCGTTCTATTTCATAAAGAAATCGTTGTTGAACCGTTCTATTTCATAAAGAATCGTTGTTGAACCGTTCTATTTCATAATGAAATCGTTGTTGAACCTTTCTATTTAATAATAAAATCGTTGTTGAACCGTTCTATTTCATAATGAAATCGTTGTTGAACCTTTCTATTTAATAATGAAATCGTTGTTGAACCGTTCTATTTAATAATGAAATCGTTGTTGAACCGTTCTATTTCATAATGAAATCGTTGTTGAACCTTTCTATTTAATAATGAAATCGTTGTTGAGCCGTTCTATTTCATAATGAAATCGTTGTTGAACCTTTCTATTTAATAATAAAATCGTTGTTGAACCGTTCTATTTCATAATGAAATCGTTGTTGAACCTTTCTATTTAATAATAAAATCGTTGTTGAACCGTTCTATTTAATAATGAAATCGTCGTTGAACCTTTATATTTAATAATGAAATCGTCGTTGGACCTTTCTATTTAATAATAAAATCGTTGTTGAACCGTTCTATTTCATAAAGAATCGTTGTTGAACCTTTCTATTTCATAATGAAATCGTTGTTGAACCGTTCTATTTCATAATGAAATCGTTGTTGAACCGTTCTATTTAATAATGAAATCGTTGTTGAACCGTTCTATTTAATAATAAAATCGTTGTTGAGCCGTTCTATTTCATAATGAAATCGTTGTTGAACCGTTCTATTTCATAATGAAATCGTTGTTGAACCGTTCTATTTCATAATGAAATCGTTGTTGAGCCGTTCTATTTCATAATGAAATCGTTGTTGAGCCTTTCTATTTAATAATAAAATCGTTGTTGAACCGTTCTATTTCATAATGAAATCGTTGTTGAACCGTTCTATTTCATAATGAAATCGTTGTTGAACCGTTCTATTTCATAATGAAATCGTTGTTGAACCGTTCTATTTAATAATAGAATCGTTGTTGAACCGTTCTATTTCATAATGAAATCGTTGTTGAACCTTTCTATTTAATAATAAAATCGTTGTTGAGCCGTTCTATTTCATAATGAAATCGTTGTTGAACCGTTCTATTTCATAATGAAATCGTTGTTGAACCGTTCTATTTCATAATGAAATCGTTGTTGAACCGTTCTATTTCATAATGAAATCGTTGTTGAACCGTTCTATTTAATAATAAAATCGTTGTTGAACCGTTCTATTTCATAATGAAATCGTTGTTGAACCTTTCTATTTAATAATAAAATCGTTGTTGAACCGTTCTATTTCATAATGAAATCGTTGTTGAACCGTTCTATTTCATAATGAAATCGTTGTTGAACCGTTGTATTTCATAAAGAATCGTTGTTGAGCCGTTCTATTTCATAATGAAATCGTTGTTGAGCCTTTCTATTAAATAATGAAATCGTTGTTGAACCTTTCTATTTAATAATGAAATCGTTGTTGAACCGTTCTATTTCATAAAGAATCGTTGTTGAACCGTTCTCTTTCATAAAGAATCGTTGTTGAACCTTTCTATTTAATAATAAAATCGTTGTTGAGCCGTTCTATTTCATAATGAAATCGTTGTTGAACCGTTCTATTTCATAATGAAATCGTTGTTGAACCGTTCTATTTAATAATAAAATCGTTGATGAGCCGTTCTATTTCATAATGAAATCGTGGTTGAACCGTTCTATTTCATAATGAAATCGTTGTTGAACCGTTCTATTTCATAAAGAATCGTTGTTGAACCTTTCTATTTAAAAATAAAATCGTTGTTGAGCCGTTCTATTTCATAATGAAATCGTTGTTAAACCTTTCTATTTAATAATGAAATCGTTGTTGAGCCGTTCTATTTCATAATGAAATTGTTGTTGAACCGTTCTATTTCATAATGAAATCGTTGTTGAGCCGGTCTATTTCATAATGAAATCGTGGTTGAACCGTTCTATTTAATAATGAAATCGTTGTTGAACCGTTCTATTTCATAATGAAATCGTTGTTGAACCTTTCTATTTAATAATAAAATCGTTGTTGAGCCGTTCTTTTTCATAATGAAATCGTTGTTGAACCGTTCTATTTCATAAAGAATCGTTGTTGAACCTTTCTATTTTATAATAAAATCGTTGTTGAGCCGTTCTATTTAATAATGAAATCGTCGTTGAACCGTTCTATTTCATAATGAAATCGTTGTTGAACCGTTCTATTTCATAATGAAATCGTTGTTGAACCTTTCTATTTAATAATAAAATCGTTGTTGAGCTGTTCTATTTCATAATGAAATCGTTGTTGAACCGTTCTATTTCATAAAGAATCGTTGTTGAACCTTTCTATTTAATAATAAAATCGTTGTTGAGCCGTTCTATTTCATAATGAAATCGTTGTTAAACCTTTCTATTAAATAATGAAATCGTTGTTGAGCCGTTCTATTTCATAATGAAATCGTTGTTGAACCGTTCTATTTCATAATGAAATCGTTGTTGAGCCGGTCTATTTCATAATGAAATTGTTGTTGAACCGTTCTATTTAATAATGAAATCGTTGTTGAACCGTTCTATTTCATAATGAAATCGTTGTTGAACCGTTCTATTTCATAAAGAATCGTTGTTGAACCGTTCTATTTAATAATAAAATCGTTGTTGAGCCGTTCTATTTCATAATGAAATCGTTGTTGAACCGTTCTATTTAATAATAAAATCGTTGTTGAGCCGTTCTATTTCATAATGAAATCGTTGTTAAACCTTTCTATTTAATAATGAAATCGTTGTTGAGCCGTTCTATTTCATAATGAAATCGTTGTTGAACCTTTCTATTTCATAATGAAATCGTTGTTGAACCGTTCTATTTCATAAAGAATCGTTGTTGAACCGTTCTATTTCATAATGGAATCGTTGTTTAACCGTTCTATTTAATAATGAAATCGTTGTTGAACCGTTCTATTTCATAAAGAATCGTTGTTGAACCTTTATATTTAATAATAAAATCGTTGTGGAGCCGTTCTATTTCATAATGAAATCGTTGTTGAACCGTTCTATTTAATAATAACATCGTTGTTGAGCCGTTCTATTTCATAATGAAATCGTTGTTGAACCGTTCTATTTCATAATGAAATCGTTGTTGAGCCGTTCTATTTTATAATGAAATCGTTGTTGAACCATTCTATTTCATAATGAAATCGTTGTTGAGCCGTTCTTTTTCATAATGAAATCGTTGTTGAACCGTTCTATTTCATAAAGAATCGTTGTTGAACCTTTCTATTTAATAATAAAATCGTTGTTGAACCGTTCTATTTCATAATGAAATCGTTGTTGAACCGTTCTATTTCATAATGAAATCGTTGTTGAACCGTTCTATTTAATAATGAAATCGTTGTTGAGCCGTTCTATTTAATAATGAAATCGTTGTTGAGCCGTTCTATTTCATAATGAAATCGTTGTTGAACCATTCTATTTCATAATGAAATCGTTGTTGAGCCGTTCTATTTCATAATGAAATCGTTGTTGAGCCGTTCTATTTCATAATGAAATCGTTGTTGAGCCGTTCTATTTTATAATGAAATCGTTGTTGAACCTTTCTATTTAATAATGAAATCGTTGTTGAGCCGTTCTATTCCATAAAGAATCGTTGTTGTACCTTTCTATTTAATAATGAAATCGTTGTTGAACCGTTCTATTTCATAAAGAATCGTTGTTGAACCTTTCTATTATATAATAAAATCGTTGTTGAGCCGTTCTATTTCATAATTAAATCGTTGTTGAGCCGTTCTATTTCATAATGAAATCGTTGTTGAGCCGTTCTATTTCATAATGAAATCGTTGTTGAGCCGTTCTATTTCATAATGAAATCGTTGTTGAGCCGTTCTATTTTATAATGAAATCGTTGTTGAACCTTTCTATTTAATAATGAAATCGTTGTTGAGCCGTTCTATTTAATAATGAAATCGTTGTTGAGCCGTTCTATTTCATAATGAAATCGTTTGTGAACCGTTCTATTTCATAATGAAATCGTTGTTGAACCTTTCTATTTAATAATAAAATCGTTGTTGAGCCGTTCTATTTCATAATGAAATCGTTGTTGAGCCGTTCTATTTCATAATGAAATCGTTGTTGAGCCGTTCTATTTCATAATGAAATCGTTGTTGAGCCGTTCTATTTCATAATGAAATCGTTGTTGAGCCGTTCTATTTCATAATGAAATCGTTGTTGAGCCGTTCTATTTCATAATTAAATCGTTGTTGAGCCGTTCTATTTCATAATGAAATCGTTGTTGAGCCGTTCTATTTCATAATGAAATCGTTGTTGAACCATTCTATCTCATAATGAAATCGTTGTTGAGCCGTTCTTTTTCATAATGAAATCGTTGTTGAACCGTTCTATTTCATAAAGAATCGTTGTTGAACCTTTCTATTTCATAAAGAATCATTGTTGAACCTTTCTATTTAATAATAAAATCGTTGTTGAGCCGTTCTATTTCATAATGAAATCGTTGTTGAACCTTTCTATTTCATAATGAAATCGTTGTTGAGCCGTTCTATTTCATAATGAAATCGTTGTTGAACCATTCTATTTCATAATGAAATCGTTGTTGAGCCGTTCTTTTTCATAATGAAATCGTTGTTGAACCGTTCTATTTCATAAAGAATCGTTGTTGAACCTTTCTATTTAATAATGAAATAGTTGTTGAGCCGTTCTATTTCATAATGAAATCGTTGTTGAACGGTTCTATTTCATAATGAAATCGTTGTTGAACCGTTCTATTTAATGACTAATTTGAGTTTCAACTGTTTCATATTGGAATCGTCTGCTTTTGATAATTTAAAATTCATTTATTTCATCACTTAATCTGTTTATACAAAGGAGAAATTGTTTTTAGCGACCGTTGGTGAGCGTAAGTCTCTCTCCAAGTCGTCACTCATTGAATCATTAATAGAATACATTAACGGTTTTTTGCAATCCAACTATATTTTATAATCCTATCACCCACGCATCTGCATGCTTTCATCTAGGGTCATGTGAATTTTCTACGAACAGAACTTCTTCGTTGTCGGGAGAACACATTGCCGTGAGACTGCTTCACCCTTATATTAACATAGTCGTCTCCAAATCCAATGTACACGAGTACTTATCATAATCCGTCTCCATAACACTGCCATAATATTCTTCATCTTTAGACTGACAATAGATTCATCTCATTAATTTTTGTGCTCGAATGGTTTTTGGCCTACATAAATGATGACTCATTAGTAGGGCTATGACGAGAGAATATTCTTATTATTGTTTTGACTCTCGAGTATATATCCGACACAATCAGACACGGTTAATCAATTGAGAACCGCGTCACTCTATCCAAAATCATAAAAAGATATTAACTGATATATACTCGAGAGTCAAAATAATGAAAAGAATATTCTCTTGTCATATCTCTACTCATTAGTAAATATTTTTTTTTATCAAGCTATACTATTGAAGAACTCGTAATTATTTAACGAAATGAAAAATTTACCCAGAATAATAATAATAATAATAATAATAAAAAAATCTGATGCTGTTAGCCAAACTCTTTCGATCGATTCGTTGTTAATTGAAATGCCTTTTACTCGTTGCGTAATGGAAATGGCTGCGAGTTCGTTGACTTCCTTAATGGTTCGAGTTCGAAAAAAAAAGTAGCTCCTAATGAATCAGGATTGTGAAAAAGTACAGTTTTTTTTTTGGCGCTACACCGTTTTTCTTTTACGAAAGTTTTCTAACAAGTAGCCATTTTGTTTTTGTGTGTGTGTGTTTTTTTTTCATTTGTTTTCTGTTCTTCTCTTTTTTTTCGACTAAGTTGTTTTTGATCGCAGAATTCGTAGGCATCCCTAGTCACGTGATCTGCTTTTCTAGCTATAACCTATATTTCTCTGACGTTTGAAGTTGTTGTCATATTCAAACGGTTAACTTAAAAAAATGT
>NC_136523.1:17762161-17792161 GCF_053919585.1 Euprymna scolopes
TTACGCTTACCATTTGAAAAGGTATTTTTTTCCGAAATTAATAATGGAATTTGTCGCAGACATAACAAGTAAGACATTTTACCTAATACAACTGAATAAATATATGTATATATAAAATATATGTATGTACTTATTGATTTGTAAATCGCCACTCGTTCTCGTCTTCTCTTACCAACAACGACTATGTTTCATTCCTCGCATTGTGCATTGTGACAGCCTTCTAAAACTCTACTATATATATATATATATATATATATATATATATATATAGCTATAATGTTTCTATTCAGCAAATGAGTTAAAACTTCAAGATGTGGATAAATTTGGTTGTTTTTTGTGTATTGATATTCATATTAAAAACCCTTTTTTCTATTTATTTAAAAATACAACTTTGTTATATGACGGCCATAGAATTGAATTCATCTGCAAAATATCTAATATCTAGCTAATTTGCATGTTCTTTTAAACATTCATATGCTACATGATTTATACTTTTGTAATATTTGCGTAAAAGTTTATAGTAAACACAAATTTTTTCTATATATATTTATCGCACTGTCGGTCAAACTTTAGTTACAATCACTACAAACGATTTCCTGTAATTTTCATTTTACTTGCCGCCCACATCTCTAACGGATTCTAATATACCAAGAAAAACAAAACAACAAAAAACAAAATAAAACAAGAAAACCATCAGCAAACACCACGTGGTTCTCAAAGAAAAAGTTCAATTTCAACAAACTAACGTTTTCCTATTGTTTTTCCGTTTTTCCAATGCTCGCTTTTCGCATCTGCATGTCCACTTACGCAAGAAATGCATTTGTTCGCAAAAGAAAAAGGAAAAAATTATCCTTGGAAACATGAAAGCGAAAATACACGAAACAAAAAAAAAAAAGCGTATATTTAATCTAATCGATTTGTGATTATAATTGGTGATCGGTTAAAGTTGTTGACTTTTAATGGAAGGGAGAGGGTTGTCTGACTTGCTATTAGCGTTATCCTTTTCCATAAACACTTGAAGTGGATTTGTCCTTCAACAATTTGTCGCTTGCTTACTCTTGCGTCCCTATATATATATATATATATATATATATATATATATATATATATATATATATAATAAAATATATATGAAATGAATTAAGCTACACTGAATATTCCGCGTTTCATCCACTCTAGGACTCTTCAGGCTTATGCGCATAAGCCTGAAGAGTCCTAAAGTGGATGAAACGCGGAATATTCAGTGTAGCTTAATCGCCATATATATTTTATAACTTACTAACTAGCTCTACGTACGTATTGAGCACTTTTGAAGTAAATACTTAAAGTTTACGCATAAATTTATACTTTCGTATATTAATTTTATGTGAGTAAATTAAGTAGTTATATATATATATATATATATATATATATATATATATATATATATATATATATATATAAAATAAAAATGAAAATTTATTATGTATTATTTATATATATTATTATAATTTATTTATGTATTGGCAGCAGTTTGGAAAGCATATCTTATTTTTCTTTTATTAATATTTTCCCCCTTTTCCCTTGTACATATTTGTGAATTATTCCATGGATTTCGGCCTTTGGATTATTTTGGACCATCTTCTAATTACGGGGTTGCCTTGGATTTTACTTGTGCAAATCGAAATTCAATTAACTTTCTTGAAGTTATATTTTTGGATTTTACCATCATTGGATTATTTATTTTTCACCAGACTATCCATTCACGTGCAATCACCTTTTTCTTCACCATATTCCCTCTGCTTCACTTTTTTGTTATCAAAGATCTTTGACTTACTTGTTGTTTCATCAAATACTTCGGCATGCAAAATTCGATCTCGCATTTTGCTAATTCCTACTCCCTGATGAGAAGGAATATATTTCTTCGAAACTCCGCGGATTAAGGACTATCCACTTATCAAGTGTTTCCTTTTCAGATTAAATATGTTTTTAACTCTTTTTCAAAGTGTTTTTAACATGTTTTATTAACTGTTTGCTCGTATATATATATATATATATATATATATATATATATATATATATAAATATATATATATATATATATATATATATATATATACTAGCAGAGTGACCTGACGTTGCCCTGGATTGAATGAGGATTAACGAATGTTTCACACACCCATATTTTTTATTGTCATCGAAATCGATGAAATAGCTAATTTTTCAATCAAATAGATTGATTGCTCGCTCTTTTTGAGGACCCATCGCGATGCACTTGGGTGAATCTTCACATACCCTTTGCAGTGACTAATTTCACAAAATGTTTTAGTCTACATTGCACTGTAGAGAATCTACTATTGATTTTATAACATTATATTATATACAATAACTTGCATTAAAAGTAAAAAGGCAAATGTCAAGTATTATGCGTCAATTATGGTTTAATTCATTTTAAACAGTAAACTTCATTTCGAACACGCCCCTGTAATACTAAAGAACCTACTCTTGTTTTTATATGCCTGGAATTACTTATTAAGCGGTAATTATTAGAGTTTAAAATGAAAAAGTCAAGTATCATGGTTCAGTTGTTTTCTAAACAGAAACGTTCTTTTCAAACGTTTTCTCTCATATCAAAAAATCTACTGTTGATTTTATATGTTGGCTCTTTCGACTAGTGCAGTAATAAAACTTTTTTTTTACATGGGGGTCACTACTTATCAAGGCCCGAAGGCCACTCAGGGATAAAGGTTATTACGTGTACAGTAATCAATGAGATAGTATTGTAGTAATCATTAGTATTAGGGGTTTTGATAGAGTGTCTTACTTAAGGGGGCGGTTTGTCGGGAGTTTGTTTATGTTGGACTTGAAGACGTCCAAGTTATAGTCGGGTGGGAAACAGGCAAGCGGCAGGGAGTTCCACTGTGTGCAGTTCTAAGAAAGAAGCTTTGCTCATGGAATCTACGTTTGGATTTAGGCACAGATAAAGAGTGAGGAAAATTATTGACAGTAATTTCAGCCAGACGGGTGTTTCTCGTGAAAGATTGGCGAGGGGGGGGGAAGGGGGATTAGAGCTCAGACGAGCACCTGCCATGGAAATAACGATAAAACAAAGACAGGCTCGCAACGTCTCTTCTATGGGAGAGAGGTTGCAGGGAAGAGAAAAGGTCATCCCCCACTAAGCCACGAAGTCTATTTTGTACTCTGTCCGCTGTTTTTAGCAGCTCCTGCCCAGATGTGGCATCAGTATGCCATCCTTGGACGTACTTGGCTTTTATACAGATAGAGAACTGCATCAGTAGTGAGATATCTTCTGGAGCGGTAGAAGGATACAACCATTTTTCCAGCGTCCCTGGCAACAGATTTGATGTACGTGTTCCATTTCAGATCAGGAAGAAAGGTCAGACCCAGAAACTTGTCAAAACATGGAGCCTCCCCAAGACGAGAGCCATCCATTTCAATTGATGCCAGATGGGGATCAGAGCATTGATAATGTAAAGATAGAAGCTTGGTTTTGGATGCATTAAAAGTGACCAGCCACCTCTTCCCCCATTGTACCACGCGCTCAAGATCAGAGGAGAGAGAATTAGAGAAAACTTTGTCATTTACGGCCTTTGATGTGTTGTCGTACATGGTCGTGTCATAGATGTCAACGAATGATTTAAGTATGTGTTTTGGGAGATCATTGATGTAGATCAGGAAGAGAGTTGGGCCCAGGATGGACCCCTGGGGGACTCCAGCATTCATACCGTGGGCCTCTGATTTCTGCCCATCAACCACTAGTCTTATGAACCTTTCAGAGAGATATGATTTAATGATTGAGAAAACATTTCCAGTAATACCGTAGCTGGAAATCTTGTGAAGTAGGCCCTTATGCCATACCTTATCGAAGGCCTTCGATATGTCAAGAGCAATTGCCCTGGAAAGGAAGCCTTTGTCAAGAGATTCACTAATCCTATGTGATATAACCGTTAGCACATCTGCTGTAGATCTTGCAGAGCGGAAACCATATTGTGTGTCATTAAGAAGGTTGTTTCTGTTGAGGTGGTTGACTACTTCTTTATTTAATATGGATTCCAACAACTTACTCATGACACACAGGAGGCTTATTGGTCTGTACTGAGAGGGAGATGACTTTTCACCTGGATTCTTAAATACAGGGCATACTGATGAGGTTTTCCAGTGTGTTGGAAAACACTTCTCCTTAAGGCAACGCTTAAACAGTTTTGTAAGTATGGGGGCAAGTTCTGGTTGTAGCTTTTTCAGCACTATAACTGGAATGCCATCAGGGCCAGTTGCTTTACTGGAATCAAGGTTCTTGATTAGCTTGGCGACCTCACGCACAGATATTTGTATGTTGCATAGCGTGTTGTCCGTTATAGGAGTTGATGGTCATTGTCGCATAGGGTAGAATTAGCTGCAAAGTTTTTGGCAAATAGTCTGGCCTTGTCTGATGCTGACGAGATGACCTCAGGTCCATTGATGATAGTTGGGATAGAACGCACGCTTCTGTTCAAGATCCTGTTTGCTATTTGCCAGAACTGGTGGAACTAAGCCGCTGCTTAGCTACTTTGGATTTAAAAGACTGAGCATATAGCTCTCTTGCATGTTTTATTACTCTTTTACAGTGGTTGCTGGCATTCCTGAAAGCAGCTTTAGTCTCAGTAGATCTATTACGTTGGTAGCTATGGAAAAAGTGATTTCTGTGCGCGATGGCAGCAGCACATTCAGGGGAGAACCATGGCTGGCTGTTAGGGTTTTATTGGAATTTTTTTTGGATGGTATGAATCGGTCTATGCTTACAATTAACCATTCGGCCATGTCTGATACTATAGAGGACACATCCTTTTTAAACATGGAATGCAGAGGTAGGTCAGATAGGAATGTACGGAAGCTATCCCAGTCAGCCATAGAGTATCGATATACAGTACGGTGGTGAGGTACGTCTGAAGACTTATTACATTTCATTTTTATTTTAACTGATACAACAGAGTGGTCAGAAGATCACAGAGGAGATAGAACGGAACATGAACACAGCTCAGGGGAAGTTGTGAGGAAAAAGGTCTAGAAGGCTTGCATATTGACCGGGTGTATCGGGCACACGGGTGGGTTCGTGAACAATCTGAGTGAGGTCATAGGCAATGGCAAAATCATGACAAAACCTCCCCTCGTCATCGGTTTTATTTGAGTGGGTCAGCCATTCCACTTATGAAAACACTTGCGATGTTAGGTTGTATAAGGTGTTAACTTTGGTCAAAATCGCCTATTCCTTCTTTCATCGGTTTACTTTGATTATCGATTATTTACTTATCGAACAAAACCTACCTTAAAACGTGTGAAGTTTCCTTAATTTCCAGCTGTTTTCGAGTCCATAGGCAATGAACTCACGTGCACACAGACACACAGATTCACAGACTCACAAATATACAATAGTACAGTTGCCGACACACACACACACACACACACACACACACACACACACACACACACACACACACACACATATTCACAGACTCAGAAATATATAATAGTACAGTTACCGACACACAGACACACAGATTCACAGACTCAGAAATATATAATAGTACAGTTGCCGACACACACAGATTCACAGACTCACAAATATATAATAGTACAGTGACCGACACACACACACACACACACACACACACACACAGATTCACAGACTCACAAATATATAATAGTACAGTTGCCGACACACAGACACACAGATTCACAGACTCACAAATATATAATTGTACAGTTACCGACACACACACACACACACACACACACACACAGATTCACAGACTCACAAATATATAATAGTACAGTTGCTGACACACAGACACACAGATTCACAAACTCACAAATATATAATAGTACAGTGACCGACACACACCCACACAGATTCACAGACTCACAAATATATAATAGTACAGTTGCCGACACACAGACACACAGATTCACAGACTCACAAATATATAATAGTACAGTTGCCGACACACAGACACACAGATTCACAGACTCACAAATATATAATTGTACAGTTACCGACACACAGAGACACAGATTTACAGACTCACAAATAGTGGAAGCATGGAGCCGAAATAGAATTCCAAAGTCTAGCGGTTCTTGGGAAGAAACTACTGGAGTAGAAAGCTCTCCTACATTAAGGAATCTCCACTGTGTAGGGGTGGGATTTAGCTGCTTGTCGGGTTTGTCGAGGTATCTACGTCGTGGAGTCACAAGTGCTTGCAGTTCGTTAGAGTATATATATATATATATATATATATATATATATATGCATGCATGTGTGTTTTAAATTGAAATTCGTATGAAAGCTGAATTACAACGCAATATTGTTTATTTTCATAATATTGCGTTGTAATCCAGCTTTTAAACGTATTTTCTATGTATTTCAACTTAATTCAAATTCAATCAACGCAACTAACACGGATAATACTATCCTGAATTTCAAATTGCGTTGCTGAACGCATTCATCTGGCATTTCAAAACCAGCACCGCAGATAACAGCACGCGGACTCTTCATTAATTTTTTTCTTCAACTTGACATCATGGCGAGGAAAAAAAGAAAAACATAGATAATTCTGACGAGGGAACATAACTCTGAACTATATCAATTTTTAACAAGTAAATACATGTTTATTTTCATAATATTGCGTTGTACTGGCAAAACACCCGGCCTTACCCAGTTATAAAGTACGCTTAAATATGATATTTTAATTTATGCATATTTATTACTATAGAGCTATATTTTAATGGTTATTATATTGTACCTAATAAATATTAGTGATTTCAAAAGTTTCAAAACTGACTTGGGTGTCATCATCCAGAATTGAAACCAAAATATTCACATGATTTGCTACTATTTGAGCTATGTTCACATGCATATCAAAACTTTTAAAAAATTAGCCGACTTAAGCGTATAAATGTATATTTGCGTATGCGGCCGGAGCATTTTAAGTCGACTTATGCCTGATGAGTTTTAATTTTTCAAGTTTCACTCCATTTTACCGACTAAAAACCAAATCGGTTTGCGGTTTGTTCAACCTGTGTCAATTATTAGACTTTCTTGTGAAGGCGCGGTTGCTCAATTGGCAGGGTACTCGCCTCGCATGGACTTCCGGTTTGTTGCCTTTCATGGCTCGTGTGAGCTACGACGTTATTTGACTGTATAAATAATTATATATATATATATATATTTATAGATGCATGTGTGTAAATGTCTACTGGAGAAAACTTGAATGCTTACTGGAGAGAACTATAATGCCTACTATACACTGTCCTCGAATGTCTCTGCACAGGGGTTTGCCAGAAAAACCTGGAATAGGATAATTTTTCCTAGAAGTAAACCTTGACCAAATATTCAAAATCACATTCAGTATTCGCTGTCCAACTAAGATCTCACTATGGCTAACACACATTAGCTTTTACTAGGAATGGTGCACCTTCTCCAAGTGATGTTACCCTAAGTAATATCACAAAGCTGGATACTCTACTAGACTAGAAAAATTCTTGGCATGGAATCCAGTTAGACCAAGAGCTCAAAACGAAAGATATGCTGTAACATATGAAAATGGTTAATTGGGGAGAGGAAAATTATGTTCTTAATTTCTTTGCTAACTCATTGTTTGAGAGATAAAGAAATTTAACGGAACATTCGAATATCTATGTATCTCATATAGAGTTCAAGTGTTAACCCCAGGTTGAGGGCCCCTTGATTTCTGAGAATTGCGACTGAACTAATACATATATATTCGTATGCGTGTAATATGACCACCTTAAATCTTAAACATACTAGTGTGTATAGGTTCAATAAGCAAGGGAATGTGAATTTAACATATCTATGCTAAAAGGGGTTTCAGATTTACCCAGAGTTATTCTACTCTGGCATTCAGCACTCTTGTATTAACCACGTTGAACTTCTTTTGTTATTTAACCACTGGAAAGCAATAACCTCAAATTATATATATATATATATATATATATATATATATATATATATATATATGTGTGTGTGTGTGTGTGTGTGTATGTGTGTGTTTGTGTATATTTTTATAACATTAATATATGTTTAATATATTTAATGTTTGCGACTCGATTAAGCAACGCTGGTTTAATTGTAGACCTGTCTTAATTGCTATTCGAAAGTCGCCACAGATAGCATCGCAAACCAATAAAAAATCGCTTTCTTTACGACGACTGACGCCTACTGGTTCTGTTTACTGCTTTGAGGTTCACTTATAAAACAGTAATTCTTTCCTCTTTTATGTAATCTCTACTATTATATAAGAGTCACTTTGTGTGTTTGTGTGTGTGTGTGTGTGTATGTGAGTTCCTCATAGGTTCCGAAACGGCTGAGCCTTATCTTTTTCAAATTACACACAAAAGCACAAAAGTGAAGTACCCATATGGAAAACAAAGAAATTCTTATCTATGACGTACATAAGTTATCCAAATCGAAGATCATGTAATATATTCGAGTAGTATAACATTCATACAAAAAATCCGGTGCTTGTTCACTATAGCACTCTGATGTAAAAACAAACAAACTCTTACCTGTGATATGCCAAAAATTTAGCACAACAGAAACTTATTTAAATAATTTTAAATATGTGTTGTACATTACCCGCCCTTAGTAAGGAATTTTTTTTCGCATACGTGCTGTAAATTTCCTGTCCAATGAAGGTACAATTATTCCATACATATATTGTGTAATACCCGTCCTAGGGTAGGTAAAATATTCTTTTGCACAAGATGGCAAATGATACATAAGCATAAAAACTTCCCCTATTCTAAGAATAACAGGTATGTTCAACATTTTTCTTATTATCTCATACGGTCCCAAGCAACGCCAGGTGGCCTTGCTAGTTTCTACTATTATATAAGAGTCACTTTGTGTGTGTGTATGTGAGTTCCTTCCTTATATATTCCGAAACGGCTGAGCCAATCTTTTTCAAATTACACACAAAAGTAATTTATATGTCTGGCAGTGTTCTTATAGATATATTTTTTTACAGGAATTTATCCGATAATATCGACCCCCTCTCCCCAAAAGTTTGATCTTCAAAATAGTATTTCTTCTCTTATAGATAAAATATTTTTTTACTTGGGACTATTTTACGTTACACCTGTCCTGTGTAATCTTGTCGGTGTAATGTAAAATATTCCCCTGTAAAAATTCTTCTTTTTTTATCTATAAGAGAAGAAAGACTATTTTTAAGATCGCCAAGCCCAGATATCAGCTGACGTGATATTGTAAACCAACACAGACGGAATTTGATCAACGATATTATCATTATTATCTAAAAAAATTTTCATTTGCGAAAGTCCAAATTCAATTAGTTTCAAATTATTCGGTCCTGGATATGACCTTTAATTATATCCGATGGTGAGGGCCCAGCTTGCGGGCTTTGTGAAGTGTGGAGCCACCCTTTAATTGACATTTCTCCCGGGTCACTCTAACCCGGAGTGGTAGTACCTGTTAGGGTCCCAACTATGGGTTAAATAGAAGCCGACTTGAAAAAAAACCCCAAATATTTTCTATTAAAAATTTTTTTTTCTTCTGAGAGGGAGATGAGCGATCACCTGAGTTCTTAAATACAAGGAATACTGTTGAGGTTTTCCAGGGTATTGGAAATCATTTCTCCTTAAGATAACGCTTAAATAACGTTGTAAGTATGGGCGCTAGTTCTGGTTGAATTTTTTCGAGCATTATAAATGGAATGCCGTCAGAGTCGGTTGCTTTACTGGAATCAAGATTTTGGATTCGCTTGACAACATCACGTACAGATATGTGTATGTCGCATAACGTGTTTTCAGATACACGAAGAAATACTGGAGGTTGGTGGCCTCACAGTACAGACCAATAAGTCTCCTGTGCACCATGAGTAAGCTGCTGAAATCTGTGTAAATCTCAACAAAAATAACCTTAGTGACGTGCAATATGGTTTCTGTTCTGCTAGATCTACAGAAAACGTGCCTACAGTTCTATCTCATATGATTAGCGAATCTCTTGACGGAAGTTTCCTCTCTAGGGCAATTGCTCTTGACATATCAAAGGCATTTGATAAGGTATAGCATAAAGGTCTACTTCACAAGACCTTTAGCTATGATATAACTGGAAATATCTTCTCCATAATTAAATAATTTCTCTCTGATAGGTTCATAAAAGTAGTGGTTGATGCTCTCAGTATTAATGCTGGAGTCCCTCAGGGGTCAATTCTGGGTCCAACTCTCCTCCTGATCTACATTAATGATCTTCCAAATCACATCCTTACATCATTCGTAGACATTTATGCTGACGATACTACAATCTATAGTAACACATCAAAGACCGTAAACGACCAAGTTCTCCTGATTCTCTTTATCTACTGATCTTGAGGACGTAGTACAATGGGGAAAGAGGTGGCTGGTTACTTTTAATGCATCTAAAACCAAGCTTATATCTCTACATCATCAATGCTCTGATGTCAATCTGGCATCGATTGAAATGAATGGCTCTCGTGTTCGGGAGGCTTCATGTTTTGACAAGATCCTTTACTCCTGACCTGAAATGGAACACGTATATCAAATCCATTGGCAAAGTCGCTGGAAAAATAGTGGGGTCCTTCTACCACTCCAGTAGACATCTCACTCCTAATGCAATTCTCTACCTATATAAAAGCCAGGTACGGCCAACGATGGAGTACTGTTGCCACATCTGGGCAGGAGCTGCTAGAAGCAGCTTATCCTGCTTTGACAGAGTTCAAAATAGACTTCGTAGCTTAGTGGGGGATGGCTTCCCTGCAACTTCTCTCTCACAGGTCTTCCTTGACACAGGGAGTTAACATCAAAAGGTTTCGTCAAATGTTGTGGAACGATTTGTTTGTATGTAAACAAGTCTTAAGAGGGATGCGGATTTGAGTCTGTGTTTAGATATAGGAATAAATGGGAAAAGGTGGCGGATTAAATATCGAGTTAGACTTAATGAAAGACTAGAAAGGAAGGTATTCGTATGCGTGTGATATGACCGCCTTAAATCTTAAATATACTACTGTGTATAGGTTCAGTAAACAAGGGAATGTGAATTTGATTTATCTATGCTAAAAGAGGTTTCAGATTTTATCAGAGTTATTTAACTCTGGCATTGAGCACTCTTGTATTAACCACGTTGAACTCCTTTGGTTACTTAACCCCTGGAAACCAATAACCTCAAATTATATATATATATATATATATATATATATATATATGCAGACTACAATGTATTGTAGACTATAAGTCACTGCGGCGAGGTACGTGAAGCTCCCTCCTAGTGTACCGCCGTAGGTCCCCGTCTGGAATCGATTTGATTGGAAAATGGGAGATTTAAATGAAAATATGTGTGTGTGAAACATTCTGTGATCCTCAACCAAACCGGATAACGTCAGGTTCCTCTGATAGTATATATATATATATATATATATATATATATATATATATATATATATATATATATTAACAACATTAACCTAAAGAACATTAACAACATTAACCTAAAGAACATAATATATACATTATATATATTAACATATTTACAACAATATATATTAACATATATATTAATATATATATATATATATATATATATATATAAACATTATATATATATATATATATAGTCTTTGAAGTTTTTAACATTTGAAACCACACAAAAAATTATTTTTTATCATTCATCAAAAAAAAAAAAACATCTAGTCAGTAAGTCATTTAATCACCTGCAATCACTGCATCAACTCTCAAATTTACTATAATACCAATTTTTATATTTTTTAAGGGATCATCAGTTGTTTACCATGAAACACTGTTTCGGGGATTTAAAAACAAAACAGTGTATTACATCATGGCTCCCCAGCAGTGTTGATCAAACACCACCACCCTTAATCTTAGGAAGAAGACAAGTTACAAAAATTTTTTTTTTCCCCAATTTCCTATTCTTAATTGTAATTACTAACCTTTTCATAGTATAAAAATGAATTTCTTACCTGTGCGATTCATCAATTTCCACATTTAAAATGGATACATTTTTTAATTTTTTAATTTATCATTCTTGTATTTATAAGATTTGGATTAATCCATTTAACTACTTATCACCCCCACTATAGTTAGTAGTTTGTATATTTACATTCTTATTTATTTAAAATTAGATATATAAAGGTTAAAAATATTTTATTTTTACATATATACATTTTTTTTTTTTTTTTTTAACTATATAAATTTATTATATGTAATTATAAATACATTTATACATTGCTAATATAGTTTTGGATTTCCTTTATCAATATAATCTGGTTTATCTTAAACGATTCAAAAGCATCAGGATAACGAACAAATGCTTTGTTTAACTGTTTAAATATTTTATTTTTATCTCCACCTTGTTTTATCATCCTTATTACTAAGCTAGAAACTGGTGGTATAAAATCTGTTAATTTTAGAGTAACGCGAGCTATTCTCAAAAACTCTGACATAATGGTTCCATAAAACACAAAAACGGGGCAGGTGCTATCCTTATGGGGCATACGTACTATTTTAAAGGGGAAAGCGTTTCTTTTATCAAATATTTTATAAAGAAAAATTCCATCCTCAATTTTTATATCTAAATCCAGAAATGTAGCCTGTTGTCCTCTATGTTCACAATTTAATTTTAGTTCGTTTGGATATATAAGATGTTTATTTTTTTCGAATTCATCATTATCGTTTATGCATATAAGGTCATCTATAAATCTCCTACACCCATGAAAGTTATATGTTTTAGATATATCTGTTTTTAATAATGATGACATATATATATACTCGAGTCTATGTAAATACAAATTTGCCCAAAATGGTGCCGGATCCAATCCCATTGGGATACCTATCGTTTGGAGTAATATTTTATTTCCTATTTGAAAATAGCATTCTTTAATAAGATGACTTACAAGCATTTTTAAAATACCTTTAGAAATACTAGTTTTGCTATTTTTATTTTTACACCAGAAAGCATTAGAGTTTGAAAAGTCTATATATTTACCTTTTCCACCTTGAAAAGCCAAATCTACAGTATCATTTAATTCTTTTATAAGTTTTTCGTGCGGAATTTTAGTATATAGCGTACTAAAATCATAAGTAGCTATAGATTTTGCTTTTATTCTGGAATTTATTTTATCTAATTTTTCTTTCACTGGTTTGGAATTATTTACTACCCAAAATAGATTTATATTACTATAGAATTTACTTTTCAGGTGAAAATTATTTATTTGATTTATAATTAATTTAAATATTTTAGATATAGCTTTACTTAGAGGTTTAGTGATGCACGTCTTTGAACCTACAATAAATCTAGCCCCAACTGGATTTTTATGCATTTTAGGTATCCAATACATACATGGAAGATTTTTGTGTTTATCTTCTAACTTTAATCCTACTTTTTCATTAATAATACTATTATTCAAAATAATACTATCTAAATTACTATTACTTACTTTATAAGTATCCGAATTGTTTCCTATAAGTCCTACTTCTATCAATAACCGTTGTATATAATATTTTTTACATATAAAGGCTATATTGTTTGCCGCTTTATCAATCGGAACTATTACGAACTTTTCTTGAAGTATTTTAAGTTCCTCCCGTATTTCTGAATTTTTTAAAAGAGGATTGGTTTTTCTAGGGCGTTTAAATTGTTTTATATGTTTAACCTTTTTATTTACGCATTCAATTATACTATTTTTCCATGCATCAAACGTAGACTGTGCTAATTTATATTTCTTTACCATAGACATAATAAAACCTTCTAGTGCTTTAGTAACTTCTTTAACGCATTTAGTGTAATTTAGGCATTTAGGTTCTCTATAATTTGGACCCTTACTAAGTAGTTTTCTTAATTTAGGATTATTTACTATATTTAAATCTCCTGTAATTACATGTTTTATCTCATTATTACAGAACGGAGAGGAATTACATTCACATTCTGGAATATTTATATTATTATCTTTTACATTTATATGTTCTACCGTTTTCTTATAATTAAAAATCTTATTGCGTATTGTTGGCCCTAGTTTATATGTAACTATTGGTTTTTGATCTTTTTTCTGGAACTCATTTGGTAGTAATTGAATATTTTTTTGTTTATTAAATATTTTAGGTAAATTTACATCATCAAACGTCGTGTAGCTGAAACAATAATGTAACGAAACAGAAAAATACGGTAATAAAAAATAAAACGTATATATATATATATATATATATATATATATATATATATATATATATATATATATATATATATATATATATATATGCCGAGATAAGCGGAGAGCACACAATACATCACCTGAAATTACCATCTAAGTACTGACCAGGCTCAACATTGATTAACATCTGATGGGAACCGGCGTGACAACATGATTATTTTCAGTCAGTCTTGTACCTCTCTTGTAACTGGACCAGAAGAGCTGTGTTTGGTACTGCGCAAACCTTGTCTCATAATTACATGCGCAGCTGCCCTTTACAGAGGTGTCCATTCATTATCTCTTTAGACTGAATGGTGTCATAGACACCCGCATACAGTACTGTTTCGCTGTTTCCCAGCTCATCAATGCGGCTAGACAGGCAACTGCCTCAAGCCAGGATCGAAACCCGACCGCCCAAATGTCAGTCAAAGCTTCTCACCATCACTATACAGCTGCTGCTGTAAGGGTAATTAATTTAACGATGTTTTGACATCGTCCAAATTCCTCCGCTCGATTTGTTTACACAAAGAGCGTCGCTTAATACGCTAATGGCAGTTTGTATATCACTTCCCAATATGCTCAATCCAAGATAGCGATATATATATATATATATATATATATAT
Source organism: Euprymna scolopes (assembly GCF_053919585.1). NCBI lineage: Eukaryota > Metazoa > Mollusca > Cephalopoda > Sepiida > Sepiolidae > Euprymna > Euprymna scolopes. The sequence goes on from NC_136523.1 coordinate 17,777,016, forward strand.
ATATATATATATATATATATATATATATCATTTGATTTTTTCCACTCTGATTTTGACCTTAATAGGATTGAACATCAAGACATTGCATGCAAATGTAATATGCACAAACTTCAGCACATTATCCGAGGTGTGTTATAGGCCTATTACCTCTACACTTCCTCGATAATCGTGGATTCCTATATTTTTTCTGGTGAGATTTCACGGTCCAAATTTATTAGAATCAATGGAAGTTGTAAAACAGCTCTTCTGGATCGGCACTTCTCTGGTCTGAAAATAATCATGTTGTAAAATCTTTTCTCTCTAATACATTTCTCCTACCCCCGCTACCACTTACAACGTTGCGGATCCATTCACAAGGGACAGTACGAAGAAACACCGGTTTTGTTCGTAGTTGGTTAAAAAATGAAATTGCTTTTTAACGTCCCTTTCCTTTCTATGTTTTCTACTGGATGAAATGCACAATTGGATTTAAGCGAATCGAAGGGTTTTTTTTAGTCCGCTTTATTTCGTTTTGTAGTTGATTAAAAAAAACTGGAATGGACTGGGTGAAACGCACCATTGGAGTTAAGCGAATCGAACGGTTATTTATGCCATTTCTTTTTTTTTCTTTTCACTTTTCGGAACACGTCCACCATCCTTTTCCCTGATTTATGCTTTTTGTTTTTTTAAGAACTTTTTCGTTTGTTCGCTGTTTTATTTATTTATTCATTTGTTTACAGAAGTTCAACAGCGTTTTTATTTATATTTTGACATTTAAACAGGGTTATTTCTTCGCTTATTCTTTACTTTACCCCCTTACCCATCACCCTTACGCACACGCCTCCAAACAACCTGGCAACGCCAGGTACCCCCGCTAGTATATATATATATATATATATATATATATATATATATATATATATATATATATATATATATATATATATATATATCGTGTTGGGACGATTCCAATATTTTTCCCGATTCCGAAAAAATTACCGATTCCGTATTAAATTCCCGATTCTGATACAATTATCGATTCCGATTCTGATTCTTTATAAGTCTATAAATATTTAGCTATAGAGTTGTTATTTTCCCCGATTTCTATTTAAAAAAAAAAAACACATGTTAAATATGCAGATATGTTCCTAAACGTAAAAATACACTTGCTGAGGATGATCTATCGATTTTAGCTTTAATGGAATTTTAAAATCAATAAATATTTATTATTTAATCATTATTTCCAGCGATTGAAGATTTTTATTGAAAAAAGACAATAAAAAGAATCGTTTTGGCATCGGAAAATAGGTATCAATTTTATCGATTCCGATACCGTTTCTGATACCCCCCAAAATTTTGGATTTGCCGATATATATATTAGTATTGTGAGGATTAATCAGAATCAGAATCGGGAATCGGAAAAATCCATCGATTCCGATACCGTTTCCGATACTTGCAAATTTTTGGATTTTTCAGATTCCAGATTCCGATTAATCGTGATAATATATATATATATATATATATATATATATATATATATATATATATATATAGAGCTTCCTTCAGTCTTGACAGACTATGGATACCCACGGTAAGGGTGCCTGCGCGTGAAATGTTTGTGGCAAGAGTTGCGCAATCTCAACCACACCTCTCCTGAATCGACATTGTTGAATACCAGTGGCAAGTGGAGGTTCAGGACGACTGGAAACAATGCCGAGATAAGCGGAAACACATACAGCGCCTAGAATTCCCAAATGGTCACCAATCAAGTACTAGCCAGGCTCAACGTTGCTTAACTTCGGTGATCTGTCGGGAACCGGTGTGTCAACGTGATTATACCGTGTGTATGTGTATATATATATATATATATATATATATATATATATATATATATATATAAAGAGAGAGAGGGAAAAAGAAAGAGAGAGAAAGAAAGATAGAGAGAGAAAAAAGAGAGAAAGAGAGAGAGAGAGAGAAAGAGAGAGGGGCATAAAGAGAGAGAGAAAGAGAGAGGGGCATAAAGAGAGAGAGAGAGAGAGAGAGAGAGAGAGAGAGAGAGAGAGAGAGAGAGAGAGAGAGAGAGAGAGAGGATGATAGAACTGGCAGTGATCCTTGCGAATTCTCATTTCAAACAAGTCCGACAAGCCATTACTTTATGCAATATTAATGGCCGCTCTTCAACATGCGCAAAAAATAAACCTTTTCGTCTAATGAATAGGTAATTAAGAAACACTGTATTAATTAGCCGACGAACCCGACTTAATTGACTCAAATTAAAAGAGGTGAATTTGGTCAGCTTTAATTGCACAACAAGACGTCATCACCCTCGATGACGCAGCGCCGATTGCAGTGGTCATCTGGCCAGACGGACGGTCAGTCGTCACATGATGCGGCGGTCATTTTAAATCCGATTCGCAACGAAAGTATTGATTATTCTCGCTAGATTCCTACCCGTCAAAAATTAGCTTGCCCTTCTTTTGTATGCATATAAGTTTCTTTTTTGTTTTTGTTTTTGGTGATGATAAATGAACAAATTCAATAATCTACGACGAGGCATTTACGTAAATGCTATGAGAGAGTCACCTCCTTTAGGAATATGTTAGAGATGCGACTACGATTATTTCCATAGTTGCAAGGTTGCAAGATACGAAATCGAATATTATATTCGTGGTTAAACGCAGTACATTGCTAAACCGTCTTTCTCACTTAATCACTCGCTTTGTGATCACTTTTATTTTATTTTACTTTTTTTTTTTTTCAATTTTCACCCCAAACAAGGCACAGTGCCACTTTGAAGCAGGGGGCTACTATCAGGTCCTTAATTAGCAGGGTCATTATGAAGGGAGATGAGTAGAAAGATGTTTGTTCACATTAAACTTGAACTTCTGCATATCAGTACAGTTGGGAAAGCAGAATCCTGGAAGGGAGTTCCAAGGACCCGCAGTTCTGAGGAAGAAAAAGGCTTTCTTGCACCTAGGGATCTCTACTGTAAAGGGATGAGACTTAGTAGCTTGTCGGGTTTGTCGGGGGTAGTTACGTCGGGGAGGTACAAGTGTTACCAATGCAAACATGTTTAGTGCAATTAAACTTCGATCTAGACCGAACTTAATCAACAAGTTTCAGTCATATGTGCCAAACAACCTTTTTTTTAGCCACTTTCTATTAAAACCATTGATGAGACGTGTAAGATTGTCAGTAACTCTGCCATACTCTTCTCGGAGGTTTAACTCAATTTTGTTTATCTTTTTCGTCCATTTTTTTTTTCTCATCTCACAAACCGCGCATCAACCTTCCATTGTTTCCGGTTCATTTTCCATAATTTTGTAATATTTAATCACAAATTATAATTAGCAATTACTTGAATAATATTGTTCCTATAACTTTCTCAACAGATTGATTGGATTGTTTTATCGTCTGCTTGCTTGAATTAGATTTGCTAAGCGTTTTGGTACATCTCGATTAATTCCATTATCGGTCCGGAAACGCTCGTGAAAGTTTGCCTTTATGGCGGTAACATAGGTGTATATTGTATGTGTACTTTTCTTCTTTTTTTCAATTGCGTGTAATTGTTTTATACACACTGATATGATCACGGAAAAAAGACACACACACACACACACACACACACACACACACACACACACACACATATATGTATATCGTTCGAAGTAGCTGAGCTGTCTTGTTTCAATTAGAATAATATTTTTTCTACTTGGGAGTTACCACTTATCAAGACCCGAAGGTTACTCGAGGATTAGGATTAATAAATATAAGGTTGCAATGTAGTAATCGCTAATGATGTAAGTTGGATAGAATTTGATTATTTATGGGGACGGCTCAACAAGAACTTGTTTACATTGGATTTGAAGGCTACCATGTTGTATTCAACCGGGAAGCAGGACAGTGGAGCAATGTTCTACATGCGGGCAGTTCTGGAAAAGAATCTTTGTTGATGGAATCTACGTTTAGATTTAGGTACAGTTAGAGGTTTTTTTTTGTTTTACGGCATATCAACCCTTTTCGGATTATTTAATGTCGAATCCAGTTATTTTTGGAAATAGTATTCATGTTGAATCCAGTTATTTTGTAGAAGGTTTTTATTCTTCAAGCTCTTTGTATCTTCAATCGATAGTTTGTAGTGTTTGGTTTGGTTGTTTTAGAGTGGATTTTATCGTTTTAGTTCCCTGCCCTGCAGAACATGAATGAGTTTTGTAATGGTAGGGGGGAAAATGGTTACAGTATTAATGTTTGGTACATTTTAAGTTGAGAAACCAGTCAGAAAATAGAGGAGATAGAAAGAGAAAAGGAGAAATGGGAAGAAAGAAAGGGGAGAAGGTGGGTTATTGTTTTTCGTTTCTGGTTTTGCAGAACATAATTAAGTTTTTGCAAAAGGAAGTAGAAAAACAAAAAGCATCATTGTAAGGTGCATTTCGTCCCAGGAAGCTAATACCTTCAGACAGCCTGATCTGGTAGCACCAGGACAGTTAGAGAGTGGGGGAAAGCGTATATAGTGGTTGTAGCTAGTCGAGTGTTTTTAGTGAAAGTTTGGCAATTGGTTCAGTCTGGTATGTCGAAGCATGTGTTCACTTTTATTCTTTATGAAACTTTATACTCGTACATTAGATTCTTCGGACTACTGTTTTCATCTTGAGTATCATTTTCACAACGTTTCGGTCGATGTAACCCTCGACCTTATTCAGGTTTATTTTGTCGAACTCGAGAATGTTTCTGTCAAACTCGGGAATTTGGACGAAATTTCGTACGGAACCGTTTTTTTTTCACTTAACGGTGTAGCATGCTTTTGTTCCATCAACCCTGGCTGAATAGACGCCATAAATAATTCAAGCACGTCTGATTAAACACGACAGAGTTATTCTTTTTTCCGTTTTTTTCTGGATATCTTTTCCATTCACCGAGCGTTTTTTTTTTAAATTTCAGCTGGCATTTGTATAAAATGGTGCCCATATTCTTCTCAAGCGTTTTCTATCGGTACACCCGATTATCATCAGGAGCGATTGCTGTTGTTATCCTTTTCTTTTTCTTTTCCTTTGAGGCTTGGTGTATTTATAGTTAAACTTTTTTTTATTAGTTATAAAAGTGAGAGTAGAATGGTTAGGGACGAATTAATTTAATTTTTAATTTCGATTTTCTTTATTTTGCTATAGTATTTTTCGGTCGCCCACACTGAGGATTGAACCTTTAACCTTCAGGAGAATATCACTTTTTACACTTGATTTTTCCAAGTGCTCTAACCACTGCGCCACGGATCGTTGTGTCTATCGTTTTTTGATGTCTTTTTTCTGTGCTTCGTTTCTTACATTTATTTATTTTTTCCATTTCGTTCACTTCTTTCGTAATGCTCATTTCATTTCCTATTTTTTTAGGCCCTGTCGGTGGGGCATTAGAATACGCCGACTGCCACCCCCCCTGCAGAGGGTAAAATTCCCTCAATAGGGGTCCTGGATATGACCTTAAACTATATCCAGTGGTGAGGCCCCAGCTTGTGGGCTTTGGGGAGTGTGGAGCCACCCTTTAATTACCATTGCTCCCAGGTCCACTCTGACCCGGAGTGGTAGTACCTGTTAGGATCCCAACTATGGGTTAAATAGAAATCGACGTGAAAACAACAAATATACTCTATTAAAAATTTTTTTCTTCAAAATCTTTGGATTCGGCATTAAATAACCCGAAAAGGGTTGATATGCCGTAAAACAAAAACAACCAACCAACCAACATATTTTTCTATGTTTTCTTTTTATAGTTTTGAATTTTTTTCCTCGTGTATTTCTTCTTTCTTTCTCTCTTTCTTTTTCGTCGACCTTTTCTTCTTTTATTTTTTTGCTTTCTTCTTTCTTTCTTTTACTCTTTCTTTTTTCTTCTATCGTTTCTTCTTTCTTCCTGCTGTTATATAGCGAGGTTTCCACATCGGGAGTATACAAACGAATACGCTATTTGCTCTTCTATGTAACCAGTGTATAATCGTTTACTTGTTTGGGGTGATTTGTAATAGGAAAGATATTTTGGGATGAGACGGATTTAGAGAAATATTTTATATTCAAACATGAGAAAAACGAGAGACATTGCCATACGATAAGCAAAACAAAATAAAGAGTTAAGAAAGCATATATTCACAAAAGGGATAATTTATATATGCTTAAAATGGAAGCTTTACAGTAATAAGAAAACGTAGAATATTTATAAATAATCTTAGAGTTCTTGTAAAAATAAGGGGGCCTCATTAGCTGAGACATTAGAAGTCTAAATCGATTAATTAAGAGCCGTGAGATTCAGGAGTCAGGAAAATCGTTATCAAAACTTCTCTGCTCAATTAAATATATTATAATTCATTAAAAGTTGCTTATAAAAGTTAATGTTATTTTTTTTATATACTTAATCGGCTTCTATAATATTCCTTCTGTTATTCAAACATTTCTTTTTGTTATCGAAATATTTTTACTAACATTGGCAATCGCTTACGATCAGGCTACTCGGCATTTCCGGAGAACCAATAATGTAACATTGCTCTTCGTTTGTTTTTTCTTTCCTTCTTTCTTTTAGTTTTTCTTCTTTGTTTCTTTTTTTCTTTACTTTTCTCGTTTCTTTCTTTCTTGCTTTTTGTTTTTCTTTCCTTCTTTCTTTTAGTTTTTCTTCTTTGTTTCTTTTTTTCTTTACTTTTCTCGTTTCTTTCTTTCTTGCTTTTTGTTTTTCTTTCCTTCTTTCTTTTAGTTTTTCTTCTTTGTTTCTTTTTTCTTTGCTTTTCTCGTTTCTTTCTTTCTTGCTTTTTGTTCTTTCTTTCCTTCTTTCTTTTGTTTGTTCTTTTTGTTTTGTTCTTTGTTTCCTTTTTTCTTTTGTTCTTTCCTTTCTCCTTTTGTCGTCTGCCTCTATTTATTTTTATTATTTTTCCTATTCTTTTCATCTTTCTTTTTCTTTCTTTTGTCTTCTGTGATTCTGTCTTTTCTCATATTTTATCCTTATTTCTTTCTTTTCTTTTGTTTTTTCTTCTTTCTATCTTCCTTTTATTTTATACTCTCTTTTCTCGCGAATTATATATTTTTCTTTTTATTGCTGTCTTCATTAATTTTCTTTTTCTTTTATCGTTTCCGCTTTTTTTTATTTTATTCTTTTTCTCTCCATCCTTTAATTTGTTTTTTTTCTTCTTTTTTAAAAGTCTTCCTTTTATTTCTTTTTTCTCTTTATATTATTTCCTTCTTTCTTTTCTCTTTCTTTTTTCTTCTCTATATATTTCTTTTTTTTTTCTCTTATATTTCTTTCTTTCTTTCTTTCTTTCTTTCTTACTCAATCTTCTTTCTCACTCAATTTAGCTTGTGTCATCAAACCCTATTTTTTCTTATTTCACAAACCGAACAAAAACTCCCCTATTTTTACCGGACTCTTTTCCTCAATATCTCTTACCTTCTTTACCTTTTAATCCTCAATTACAATTACCTCCCCTTTTTACCTGATCAGTTCGTCGTTGCCAAAAGAAACTTTTCACGCAGACAATACTGATCTGTTAAAGAAACAACTTTCTTGATTGAAAAACTAAAAGAATCCAAAAATGAACTTCCGCTTAATTCATTAACGATTGGGCAGCGTTCAAAATGGCGGACACAATTCTATTATTATGTTACTATAATAAGAACCAATTTGATATGGGGATAGTAGGGTGACACGTCGTTGTCCGGTGTGCTGTAGGGGGGCATCATAAAAAATAGAAGAGTTACAAAGTGTGCATACACTCTTTATTTGAAAACTTATACTTGTTTCTTTCTCTATTTCTCTACGCCTTCTGTCTATAGTCTCTCCATTTCCTTTCCACTCTCTGTCACTCTATTATTCTCTGTTGCTCTTCGCATCTCCGTCTCTCTCTGTCTCTCTCTCTAGCTAGTAGTGTTGGGACGATTAATTGGAATCGGAATCGGGAATCGAAAAAATCTAAAAAATTCGGGGTATCGGAATCGGTATCAAAACTGGTATCGGAATCGAAAAAGTTGGTGCCTATTTTCCGATGCCAAAACGATTCTTTTAATTGTCTTTTTTTTTAAAATTTGATTTTGTTTAAAACAAACTCTTCCATTGCTGGTAATAATGATGAAATAATAAATATTTATTGATTTTTAAAATACCAGTAAAGCTAAAATCTATAGATAATCCTTCAAAAATGTAATTTTGCGTTTAGGAAAATATCTGCATATTTAACATGTTTTTTTTTTAAACAGAAATCGGGGAAAATAATAACTCTATAGTTAAATATTTATAGATTTATAAAGAATCTGAATCTGAATCTGTAATTGTATCGGAATCGGAAATTTAATACGGAATCGGTAATTGTATCGGAATCGGGAAACATATTGGAATCTTCCTATCACTACTAGCTAGACTTCTCTATCTCTCTACCTCTCTCTATCTCTCTACCCCTTACTGCCTATTTATCCCTCTCTATCTCTCTATCGGGTCTGTCTCTCTACCTCTCTCTGTTCCTCTATCTCTCAACCTTTCTCTGTATCTCTCCTCTCTGTCTCTCTCTATTATAATTTCACCATTATGATAAACCATGTTAATGCTTTCCGGTGTTTTCCGGTATATTAACAACATAACGTTCCTTCAGTTTCGCAATGAAAGAGAAAAATCAAACTTGTTCATTTTACTCCGCCGATTTAATCTGGATTTTTTTTTTTTTATCTCCTCCTCATATAACTTTCCGATTTTAGAACACCCGTGACTATATAGGACCACAGAAGCAAATACTTAACGAAGATAAACCCCAAGGAAAATAGAAACATCGTCTCCAGAAACACTACCTTCGACTGTAAATTTCATTTTCACTTAATCTAACTTTTTACGTGGAAAATTCAATTTTTAGAACAGGTTTGACTAAAAACGGTTACAGTAGTAAGCGATTTTTGAATATATTATACCCTAACCTCTAAGACTCCAAAGGAAACAGAACCAACGTCTTCGAAAACAGGGCTGTTCCTACTTGCAGACACAATCAAAGAAAGAGAAAATAACACACACACACACACACACACACACACACACACACACACACACACACACACACACACATATATGTATGTATATAAATATATATATATATATATTAAGTAATGTGATTGATAATTTAAAATTTAAAAATCAAATTATAATTAAATTAAAAATCAGTCTCACAAGAAGGAACAACAACAAAATCAATTATCTGTACGATCGTTTCGGAAAACGGTGTTTTTATTGTGGTAGACATCAAGTTACGGACAATAATTATTACATATAGTTTTTTAATAAACAAGGTCTCCTCGTCAGCAAATTTTGAAGGGGTTTTATTAAATCTAAAAGACACCATAAATAAACCTAGTATTAAAAGTAAGGCAGATGTATCTTTTAGTTTTGATTTCAAAAGGCGAAAAACTAAAATATACATCTGCCTTACTTTTAATGCTAGGTTTATTTATGGTGTCTTTTAGATTTAATAAAAACACTTCAAAATTTGCTGACGAGGAGACCTTGCTCATTAAAAAACTATATGTAATAATTATTGTCCGTAACTTGATGTCTACCACAATAAAAACACCGTTTTCCGAAACGATCGTACAGATAATTGATTTTGTTGTTGTTCCTTCTTGTGAGACTGATTTTTAATTTAATTATAATTTGATTTTTAAATTTTAAATTATCAATCACATTACTTAATATTGAATTAGCTCTAGGATATTTACCTATCGAGCTTATTATATATCTAAATTACAACGAGCACTTTTTCTTTCCTGTATTTTAATAAAACTAGTAATTTCACTGTTACATTAAAATACACTCAGCTCTTTAGACTATTGTTCTAATCTCCTTTAAATTATATATATATATATATATATATATATATATATATATATATATATATATATTAGGGGCGTTCTCTGGAGTCTAAGCGACAACAAGTCTACCTAGATTTACATTACTCTCCACCTCTTTCGATAACCATTGCAAATGAATTTGCGTTATCGTAACATCCGTTCACCATTGATTTCTCGTTGGTGACGACCATTAGTCTTCAATGGAATTTGTGTGGCAAAAAGTCTCCTCAAGATTCCAGTCCTCTTTGCATTCATCTATAGGAAGTCTGGCTAGTGCTTTCTCTCCTCAGTTTTTCCATCCTTCTTGAGCTTCCTCGCTTATTTGGTGTAGCGTCAGTTTTTGGTGACAAACAAAAAAGGAGGGAGAGACAGGGTCGCATTATAATTGTTATTATTATGATTACTACTATTATTCATTTTGCTACGTCGATTTCCTGTTATGATGTAAGTCACTTGTATAACACTATCGCTTTCCCTGGGAGAGTTATTTAGTTGAGGAACGTCCTGGGAACCCAACCAGCTCTCCGGGGGAATAAACGATATCAAACATTAAGCACATGGAAACATCAACACAACGGGTCGATATGTCGTCGGCTATAACTGGCTGGTATGGGTCGCTTCTTGTGTCTTCATTGCGTCGTTACAGGTAGCATTTCCATCGTCGCATTAATGGGAGGAACCGCAGGCTGAAATCGAACGCTTGAACAAAAATAGCGAACAAATGGATTTTTATAAAAAAATATATTTTATTTAACATTTAACAAGTAGGAAGCATATTTAGTCGACCTATAGCATGCACAGCAAACTATTATATCCCGCGCGTACGGGATGCAAGCTTCAACTGTTTTAAAACAATCGAATTATATTTAATTCTCTCTTTCAATGACGAAAGAGAGAAAGAAGTGAAGGAGAGAAATATAGAAAGAGAGAGAAGAAAGAGAGAGAAAGAAAGAGAGAGAGAGATGTTTCATCGCCCATATTTATTTTTGCTTAACATGCACCTCCAAATACCCGGGCAACGCCGGGTTAAAATGCTAGTATTTTTATAAAGACCAGTTGAAATCAGACGCATGCTATGTTGCGCCCGTCCGTCGACCTCAGAATGCAAGCGTCAACTGTTTTACCAAAACACTCATATTTCAATTCTCTCTTTCTTCATTGAAAAAGAAAGAAAGAGAGAGAGAGAGAGAGAGAGAGAGAGAGAGAGAGAGAGAGAGAGAGATGCGTTTTACGCAATGTTTTGCTTTTCAAATTATAATGTCAACACAGCTTAAATTTCATTGTGGACTGGATTCATAATCACCTGTCAATCTTCGTGTGCCGAAAGTTTTAACCTTAAAAAAATGTGTCCTCGCTGAAATGTGTTTGCCTCCACACAAGTGCAGACCAAGTGCGGCACAAGATTTATTAATGTAGAAGCCCCTAAAAAGTGCGCTCTTCATTGTGTCACACTTGTACGTTAGCTTAATGCAGTCCAAGAGAAAAATCAGACTAGCTCATTTTACCACACCGACTTCCCGTTATGAGGTAACACACTAACACGTTAGCTTACTTCTATAACCTCAGTCATATATACAACACAATCACGTTGGCACACCGGTTCTCGTCAGATCACCGAAGTTAAGAAACAATCAGGATAGCCAGTACCAGATGGGTGACCATTTGGGAAGGCTATGCGCTGTATGTGCTGCGCCGAATCGTAGAAATTTCTAGGTCGGTATCTAGGGGCGCGTTTAATTCACTGGGGGAGATGAACACCCGAATAAACTCGCTTATATATATATATATATATATATATATATATATATATATATATATATATATATATATATATATATATATATATATATATATACGTTTTATTTTTTTACCGTATCTTTCTGTTAAGTTACGTTATTGTTTCGGCTACACGGCCGTTTTTTTGGTCCTCAGACTTTCACAGAAATGTTCGCTATTTTAGGATGAAAGAGTGGAAGAGTGAATAAGGTCAGGGGGGGGGGTTGCAAAAAAAAACGGCCGTGTAGCCGAAACAATAATGTAACTTAACAGAAAGCTTCGGTAATAAAGAATAAAACGCATATTTGCTCTACAACAGTATTGAGTACTTTCTTCAGTTTTTATTAATCACCACCTTAACTATATATATATATATATATATATATATATATATATATATATATATATGCAAATATATTAGGTTAGTACAAAATTAACGTCGTTTATATATATATTGAACGTAAAAAAACGACATTTATATATATATATATATATATATATATTACTACTTAATTTACTCACATAAAATTAATATACGAAAGTATAAATTTATGCGTAAACTTGAAGTATTTACTTCAAAAGTGCTCAATACGTAGGTAGAGCTAGTTAGTAAGTTATAAAATATATATGGAGATTAAGCTACACTGAATATTCTGCGTTTCATCCACTCTAGGACTCTTCAGGCTTAGGCGCAGTAGCTTAATCGCCATATATATTTTATAACTTACTATATATAAATATATATATATATATATATATATATATATATATATATATATATATATATAGTACTCACATTTGAAAAGTGGAAGAATAAAAGTTTTAATTGGGCTTCTGTTGATTAGTCAAAGAGAATAATCTTGGTCAATCAAATAATCCTATTTTTTTTAGAATAGTGAAATTAGACAACAAAGCAATTATGTTATAGGAGAAAGAGAAATAAACCTCTTTTTTTATAGACCATAAATTTCCGATAGTGTTTAAGTCAGGATCGTAGCATGTCCATTCTTTAGACATTAATTCCGCTATTCTCTTTGTTTCCCTGGTAATATCTTGCGCTGTGATCTGGCTCTTTGTCTTGTTGACACTAAAAATTACCATCAAATAAATCATGTCCTATCAGTATCTTCTGCTAAATTAAAGCGCGTTTGTTTTTCGTAGCTGTCGTAGTACAAAACGGTGCGCACCAGAGCCGGACGAAATTACGAGTTGGTGCGTCAATCGAAACTGAAACAACAAAAATAGTGACTTTCTGTGTTCCTAAGCCGTTGTAGCTACATTAAAATCTATTATATCATCTTCCATGTACATGTAAATATATATCCGTTTCGTCACACATAATGTAATGTGGCCGTTACGCTCGAACAAAGGAAAGAAACCCCCGACAAACCCGACAAGCAGCAAAATCCCACCTTTACACAGTATAGATCCTTAGGGATTCAGCCTTCCCAGCAGTACTGACATGCAGAAGCTCAAGTGTAATGTGAACAGACATCTTGCTGCTCAACTCCCTACATAGTATCCCTGCAAATTATGTCCCCGATAGCAGTCCCCTACATAAAAGTGGCACTGTGCCTTGTTTGGGGTGACAATGGAATTAACAATATATATATATATATATATATATATATATATATATATATATATATATATATATATATATATATGAAATAAAAATCTGAATCGCCATTTTTTTTTATTTTTAACAATTGTTTTTTATTACATCGTCGTCACGCCAGCCGCAGCCAACCATTTTTTCCCATTCGCATTACGCATGCATTTTCTTCGACGTCCACTTCGTTCCTTCCTCCTCACGCCGGCCGTAGTTACACGTCCATTCTCTTCGACGTCGACTTTGTTTCTCTCTCGAGCTGCGTTTTGCTCTTCTTTTTTTCTCTTCTGGCGCACACTTCCTAATTTGCACATGCAGTTTTTCAACTACTGCTGCTACTGTTAATCGCTTCGCATGCTTCTGTTGATATTTTTCAAACTCGCTCACACCCGTTCTGGTATAATAAGTCTACCCGACGAATTAAAAAAGAGAGAACGCAATTCTATTTCCAGAATGAGACGTTTTCTTGCTTCTTTTCTTTACATTTTTTTACTCACCCTTTGTTCACCCTAGTTAAATATGATGTCATTCGCCGAGAAGATATTTTTAATTTTCTAAACTAATTTCCACTGGAAATTTCCTCTTCGCTTAATCTTGTTGTATAGTGGGGGTTTTATATTAAAGAGATATGACGGGAGATTAATATTGGGCCATATACTACACGAATATAACGATGATGATGGAAAGACAGAAGGGGAGACATTTATACATATACAGTTCTGTAGATACTTGGGACTTCATATTCAGGGTGACCCCCCCCCCCAAAAAAAATAAAAGCTAAATGGAGGCCATCTAGAACATATGCTGTAGAACGGAGAAAAAAAGGCCAAAGACCCTAGTGTTTTGATTTGATGTTTTGAATATAATAAACTAGTTATGACCAAAGTTTGATTTCATTCGGACAAAGCACTAAGAAACGGGGCTTAATTAGAGTTGGGGCCCATTTTTTGGGATCACCCTGTATATACTTAGGGTGATAGGATGATAGCTGCACAGTTCTTATGTTTCTTATAACACATATAGAGAGGAGGAGGAGGAGGAGGAGGAGAGGCACATATCTTGTAAGGGCTACACAATGTTCATAATAAGATGTTTAACACATTACCTTTTGGGTGTTGAAAGATTACACATGACAACAGTTTTACAAAACACAAAGATGATTCTTTATTCATTGGGCCGGTCGAATGATGATGACGTCAGGAATTCACATTTGGGATCTACATAGTTTAATGTTCTACCCTTCGCTTCCAAAGTAACCCCATCTCTCTCTCTGGCTGACTAGCAGTCTGACTGCCAACTCTTCTGCCTCAACTGCTGCCCTGATCTGACTAACTCTAGCTCCTATATTGAGCATCTCCCTTTTGCTATGACGTCAGAAGTGTGTTTCCCAACGTGACCAATTCACGTGGTTAAGCACACGTTTTTCCAAACACACTTTTGACAACAAATAATTCTTAACTAACCTGTTTTTTAACCAAACCTATTTTTTTTTAACAATCTTATTTTTAATTTGTATTATTCATTCTTTTTAGCTGATATTTTTAATATTCAGTTTTGTAAAAGAATGAACAATCAATTCGTTTTACATAAGCAATATCTATTTATAATAGAATTTAACAATAGGCATTTTTAATATTCCGATTTCTAACATTCTATTTCTTAACCTAGCTTAGAACGTTCGAGTCTCGGTTTATCCTAATTTCATTTTCACTTATCTAATTTGCACATGCAGTTTTTCGACTATTGCTGCTGCTGTTAATCGCTTCGCATGCTTCTGTTGATATTTGTTCTTATTTACATGGAAAAGGAGAGCGCTTTTTACCTGCAACAATCTAACTTCTCGTGAAAATGTTCGTTTTTAGCACACGTACTACTAAATATAGCTGAAGTGGCAAGTGATGAACATTATACGAGGTGCCTTAAATAAGTTT
>NC_136523.1:17797161-17874661 GCF_053919585.1 Euprymna scolopes
TTTTATCGAAACTGGTAAACTATAAAGAATTTCCAAAACGGAATCTTTTATTAACGCCTTTGGTAAGAATCGAACCTTCAGCCTTCACGCGACTATCATTTACAACTTATTGTTAGCGACGGATTTAACCGTTACGCAACAGAAAAACCATTTCCATCGTTTTAAACGTTGAACTTCTCCGTCTACGAATATCACTTGAAAGATTAGAGTATAATTTTTGTTTATTTTTATATATATATATATATATATATATATATATATATATATATATATATATATATATATATATATATATGTATATATATATATATGTATATATATAAATATATATATATATATATATATATATATATATATATATATATATATTTTATTTTCCCGACAACTTTCTATTTCTAGTGAATACTCCGGAAACGATTTTTCCAGGTTGAATATTTCAACGGCATAATTTCCGAACACTTCCGGAAAATTGTGTAATTCAATCGGTCTTTTCCGTATTCACGACTCGATATAGACTTTCGACTGTTATTTTTCTTCCTTTTTCAATTTTTTACAATGATAAATGCGTCTGGACCAAAAATCCGGTTTTCTCCGCTTTTAAATAAGCATTAAGAAAACAACAATAATAAAAAACTCTTCTGCTATTTTTAAAAGCCTCTGGAGTTTTTTTTGTAATCGAAGCTGACCGGTAAATATATGTGCCCTCCGCACGTAAACATAAAATAGTTTTGAAATTGCTCGAGAGTTTTGTATATTTTTGATAATCACAATCTGACAAGAAGCTGTTGATAATTACATTACTAGCAGATGTACCCGGTGTTGCCCGGTATTAAATATAATGTTACATTCCTTTAAAAAAATGAGGTGAAAGTAACGTTAAATTATTTTAAAAAATCAAGTAAAAAAACAAAAACAAAAACAAAACAAAACAAAACAAAGAGAAAGTAAGCCATGTGCACTCAGATATCTACTTATGGTCTTTGGTTTGATGTTGTTTTGTAGAGGAAAATTGTCGTTTTTGTTTTTGGCTTTTCAGAACATGATTTAGTTTTGCAAACGGAAAGGGGAGCAAAAAAGAAGGAATAACGTTAATGTTTTTCGAAACAGTTCACTCCGATTACTCCCCCCCCCCGTACCAATTTTTATAAATGTTGACCTCTTAGCAGCAGCCCCCTTTCCGCATGTAAACCGATTACAAAGTTTTTCTCATGGCTAATACCCTATATACTTGTGTTGGGACGATTTATCAGAATCGGAATTGAGATCGTAAAAATCGGAGCATTTGGGGTATCGAAATCGGTATAGGAATCGGAAATATTGGTGCCTATTTTCCGATGCCAAATCGACTCTTTTAATTGTCCTTTTTTTAATCTGATTTTGTTTCAATTGCTGGTAATATTTTGTTTCAATTGCTGGTAATATTGATAAATTAGTAAATATTCATTGATTATAAAATACCAGTAAAAAAAAAAGAAGAAAATCGATAGCTAATCCTTCACAAGTGTATTTTGATGTTTACAAAAATATCTGCATATTTTACGTGTGTTTTTATGAAAATAAATATTTATTGATTTTAAATTACCAGTAAAGCTAAAATCGATAGATCATCCTCTACAAGTGTATTTTGACGTTTAGGAAAATATCTGCATATTTAACACGTGCTTTTTTTTACGGAAATCGGGGAAAATAACAATCTTATAGTTACATAATTAGAGATTTATAAATAATCAAAATCGGAATCGGTAATTGTATCGGAATCGGGAATTTAGCATGGAATCGGTAATTGTATCGGAATATAGGCTGAACGTTGTCTTCACACACACACGCATTCTCATTTTTATAGATATACTAGCACATGAAACTGGCGTTGTCTGATATTTAGCATAACGCTAAATTCTCAAAAAGAGGAAGTAAAAACGGGGAGAAAAGATGGAGCCAATCAAATTAAGAATACGTTTTTGCACCTTATCAAGGAAACTTGTCAAATATATAAAATTGCTTCATTAGGAGAAACCATTTTGAATTATAAATGATTAAAATGCCATTGTCAATAAACACTGTTCTTAAAAAATGTTGGGCACCCAGAAAAACAAAATAAAGAAAATGAGTATTTTATTTATTAGCAAATTAAAGCTTCAAGTGGATACTTCCATTTGGCTATCTGATGGCTAGACGCTTTTCGACTGATATGCTATAACATAGGTCGCACACACGCACACAAACGTATATCAATTACGCACCGGTTATCTGCCATTGTCGTGAATTCAGATTTAACCGACAAGTGGCGTTCTAGTTCCTATTTCATTCTCTCTATTTCTCTTTCATTCGAACCGTCCATGTGAGGACACGTATTTTCCACACGCCTCGACAAGGCGTTTACCTTTTCAACGTAAGAATGAATATACAGGTATACTTTAACGAACTCCCGCATACACGCACACACACATACGCAATGGACATTCAAGGCATACTTTAATGAACTCTTGTGATCACACATAAACACCAGACGTACGCATGCGCAATGAACAATACGCGCAACAAACCCTTTCAACTTCATGCATTCTTGCTCGTATACGTATGATGATTGCAACGTCTTGTCAGACGAGTGCCACTCCCTCAGACATTTAAAATCCATGAGCCCAAATGCCTGAGGGAGTATCTATACACAGATGATGTTACAGAGTCTTAGCTTTGTACGACAGCTAAGTCTCTCTCTCGGTTCAAAATGTTGAGATCCAGCAACAAGCAAGAGCAAGATAGCCAGCAACAAATTAAACTGCAGACCAGCTTAATGCGGGTAATGGTGTTCCGCTTTATGGTTTTTTAAATCAGAGATTTGCTTCTCCTAGAAAGGTTGCCTTCACCACGGCTTACGGGAGCCCTCTCCACCCCAATACACATATATACACACACACACAAATATACACGGTGCTAGTTGGCCGTTGACCCAGAAAATATATACATATACATACAACCCACTATTATACGTATACGAAAGTCAAAATCGAATTGCATTATACCCCACTATGTATTGTTCATATTTTTTCTGTGTAAATAAATGTCTCCTGTATATATGTAAATATGTAACCCGATTTGACTTTCGTATACGTATACACACAACCTACTATGTATAGTTCATAACATCTCTGTGTAAATAAATTTCTCCTATCTATATGTAAATGTGTAACCCGATTTGACTTTATTATACGTATACACACAACCTACTATGTATTGTTCATAACTTCTGTGTAAATAAATGTCTCCTGTATATATGTAAATGTGTAATTCGATTTGACTTTCTTATACGTATACACACAACCTACTATGTATAGTTCATAATATCTCTGTGTAAATAAATTTCTCCTATCTATATGTAAATGTGTACCCGATTTGACTTTCTTATACGTATACACACAACCAACACAACAAACAATATAAGCTAAGTTAAATTAACAAATCCTAATATTACCAAAATGGCAACTGTTTTTTTTTTCTTCTTAATTTTGACAAATGTATTTTAACTATATGCGCATATATTGTCTTTAACTCTTTGCTTCCATGCGAGTCGTTTGTTCTATTACTTTATTTTTTATTTATTTATTCACTTAGTTTATTTATTTCTCTTTTTGCTTTTACCAACTGTATACCTTCTCTTTAAATGTATTTATTTAATGCATTTTAATTACATATGCGTAAAAATGGTCTCTAACCCTTAGTCCCACGCGAGCCGTTTTTATGGTCAGAAGAACTCTACTCGATAACGAATAGCCTATGCAAGAATATAGAAGAGCTAGGACCACCTTTCTTTCTACTATAGAAGACAGAAGAACTTTATTTAAGTAGTATACTTAATATATGCAATCACCGTACGCTTGCTTGTATTTAAGTGTCCTCCATGATGCCCATACCATACCAAACCACTGCACGTTGCTCATAATTTGACTGACACTATATTTGTAACTGCAATATACATAATCCCAGCTGTGATACTAGGGCTAATTTTCTGAATAGATGCAACACTCTGCGCCTGACCTTAATGACTACAATTCCAAATCCCAACGAACTAGCTGTCCCTATAACTGGGAGGGAAAAACCTAATAGCTAGCTACGAAATCTTATACATTTTACCTCCAAGACGATTGCGTTTGTCTTACCTGCATGCATAAAAAAAAAAAAAAAAATTTCCTCCCTTCTTCAAACTAAACCTTACCTGTAACTCAAAAATCCTAATGGAAATCCATCTGTAAATAAATAACCCCTCTTCTCTTGAACGCTAACAATCTACTCCTTCCAACCTATCCGCCACTAAACTCCCACATTGCTCCGCATCTGTAGTGGAATCGCTAACTTCCAGCCCCTAATCCCTCACATGCAAACTGATTTAATAGCCATCACTAAACATCTATACATTTCTACCTCTAAGGCATGCATTACAGCTCATTCCTATCCAGTAAGGGACTTAACAGCCTATGCACATAAAGGCAGGTACTTAACAGCCAAAGTACCCAGAAACAAAGCGATATGCACTACACAACTGTCTCCTCGAGTTTTGCAACGACTAATTACGTTATTGAAACGACACTCCTTGTTATGCAAAACACCCTATGACTCTTACTAAAAAATACCTACAACTTCAACTCTATTCGCACCTACTGAAAATCTGCCCATATATATATATATTCACCTAATTACGCATGACTCAAAACTTGCTGTCTTATCCATGCTATATTGCCCTTACATCTTAACCCTCCTATCATCTAAAATAGCTCGGGCAAAACTCGTAGCTCAATTCTTAATACCTACTCGTACTGTAACACTATACTAGACCTAAGCTAACATTAATAAAATAAAAAAAAGGGTAAGACTAAAATCACATTATCTCCTCCCTAACAAGCCCTCTTACAAACATAGACGCTTACACTGCATGAACTTCACCCCCCCCCCTTTATCCATTAACAAGTAAATAGCATGTCCCTAAATCACTTTGAGGAGTGTAACTAATCAGTAGAGATAAAATCCCTCACAAACTAACCCAGTAACACTAACAACGCGGGGTCGCAGAAATACCTGGATTAGAACCTAGGCGCGGAGAAAACCCTCTCAGGGCTGACGGACCCAGTAGGTCTTCCCAGATCGTCCGTCTAGGAGAAGGAAAACTCTGAAACTAAACCAAAGGGGAGAGAGGCCTCTTCAGTCTTGGATGACAACCTTCCTAGAGCTGGTGACTCAAACAAATTCACCGGTTTGCAAACCTAAATTGCTTAAGGAGTAGATAGGCTCTGTCTATCGCCCGGCTTCCATACTCCTTCCTTGCCTATTAGTCAAACGCAGAGACACTATCTCAGTGATTCGACAGAAACACCCAGCGGTAGATCTTGTTTCCTGGCTAGGGCAATGAACGCCGTTCTTCCCCATTCCCAGCATGCCCCACCCCTAAAACTGAACATTTGGGAGTGCTTGAGTATAAGATATGCCTGAGCGATTAGATTGGGTTGACCTTCTTCTAAAGGGTTGAGGGTACCGGATTGACAGTTCCTGGCTGCTGTTCCCGACTGGTAGTACAGGAGCCCTAACTCTTTGGTAGCGCTTAGAGCGGCTGCTCCATCAACAGTTGAATAATATCGGGTTGTTTGCAGTGCCATGACGCGCATGGAAAGGGACCCTGCACTCATCCCCGGTGGGCTTTCCTGAGGCCACAATCCTAATTGGAGAAAGGTCAGCTGATGGTCTACTTGTGATGCATGTCTGAAGCTCCGCATAACCTCTTGTTTAGCTCCCCTTACCGAAACTCTTAAAAAAAAATATGACGACAGTACAATCTAAAAATAAGCTTAAACCATGATTAGGGACAAACAAATTCAACTTGCCTCCTCCCTTGAGGCTCTCATTCACAAATATCCGTGGGCTTAGAACTAACTTAGCTGATGTTGAAGCATTTCTCTTAACAAATACCCCGGATATCTTAGCACTAAGTGAGACTAACCTACACTCCTCCATTCCCTCTAACCACTTTAACATGCCTGGATATCTCCCACTCTGCCGTAAGGACTCTGACAGACATATGCACGGACTTGGAGTTTACATTCGTAATACCCTTCCCTTGACTAGAGAAACAAACCTAGAAACAGATGATCAAGCCTTTATGTGCTTTAGACTAAACGTGCAACACAGTATTAGCTACTATTATTTTCTCTACCGCTCTCCCTCGACTCAGGACTGCTTCATAATAAACAAAGTATCTGACAGCATAGACACGGCACTGTCCCTCGACACTAGCGCACAAATACATGTGTTTGGTGACTTTAATGTCCACCACAAAAACTGGCTTGGATTCTCTACTCACACAGATGCAGCGGGCAGCACAACCCATAGCTTCGCTATATCTCACTCCCTATCACAAATTGTTACGTTTCCAACCCGCTTCCCTGACCAGGAAGAACAACACGCATCACTTCTAGATCTGTTTTTGACCACAGTTCCCGATGACTGCATAACGAAGGCCCACAGCCCACTCGGGAACGCTGACCATGCAGTGATAATGGTTGAAATCGCCCTAAACTCTAGACCCAAAACTGAAGAGCCAGTGCTCAAAACAACGAGATATTATAATAAGGCTGACTGGGAAGCCATCAGGGAACTAATTAGAGATGCTCCATGGAAAAATATTTTCTCTCTCCCTGCTGAACAATGTGTAAACGAGACCACTGACTGGTTCAAAACTGCAATCGAAGCGCATGTTCCCATGCGGAAATTTTATAGTAAGCCCCACTCTCCCCAATGGTTTACGTCGACTTGTGCAACTGCCATTACTCAAAAGCAGCATGCATACCGTAGGTTTAACCGACATAAGTCCAGTTCAAACAGACTGAAGTATATAGAAGCTAGAAATAACGTTAAGAAAGAAATAGCGACAGCTAAGAGAGAATTTACGGAAACCACTAAAAAGCGCATCGAAGCACAAAAACTAGGAACTCGAGACTTCTGGAAAATCTACAACAGTGTAGTAAATAATGGGCAATCAACAATTCCCCCACTAACCAACAATCACGAGGTTGTCTCCTCAGCAACCGACAAGGCTAACATGCTTGCCAGTCGGTTTGCCTCAAACTCCACACTGGACCCTTCCAACCACCCCTACCTGACTTTCCTATGCGGACAGACGCCACACTAGACGATCTGAAAACCACCCCTGCTCAGGTGCATGCTATCATAAAAAACCTTGACACCTCAAAAGCATGTGGACCCGATCTTATCCCAGCTGTGCTATTAAAAAAGTGCTCAGCCGAAGTAGCTCCAGTTCTCTCCAAACTCTACAACAAATGTCTTAATGAAGCTTGCTTTCCGGGCTGTTGGAAAACTGCTTCTGTTGTACCAGTATTCAAGAATTCTGGGGTAAGGACAGACCCATCAAATTATCGCCCCATTAGCCTCCTCCCACTTTTTGCCAAAATATTTGAGACCATAATTAACCATGCTCTAGTCCATCATCTTACAGATGCTAAACTACTGACTGACAAACAATATGGATTTAGACGAGCCCGTTCCACAGCAGACATCCTCACTGTGATCTCTGAACGTATATACCATTCACTGGACAAAGCGGGGGAAGGCAGAGCGGTAGCTCTAGATATATCTAAGGCTTTTGACAGGGTATGGCATGAGGGTCTCCTCAGTAAAATCAGATCATACGGTATCACTGGTAGAATACTTAACATAATTAAATCCTTCTTAGATAAGAGAAAAATCCAGGTAGTCCTCGACGGTCGCACATCTAAACAATATGATATAAATGCGGGAGTACCCCAGGGTTCTATCCTTGGACCTCTATTGTTCCTGATATTCATAAATGACCTCCCCGACAACATTGCCTCTGAGATGGGTATATATGCTGATGACACTACACTCTATGGCAGACACGACAGGAAGACGAATGAACACATTTCTAAAGAAATGGCAGAAACACTAGAGGAAGACCTCCAATCTGTAGTGGAATGGGGACAAAAGTGGTTGGTCGCATTCAATGCTGCCAAGACTAAACTAGTTTCATTCAATAATTACAAGAAACCCTCTCTACCACCCATAGCAATGGCCAACGACTCTTTATCTGAGAGTCCATCTTTCAAACTCCTTGGCCTAACGTTCACAGGAAACATGAGTTGGAATAATTACATTGAAGGCATTGCCAGGGCCGCTGCAAGAAAGGTAGGCTCTCTCTACCGTTCTAGAAAACTACTAACACCCGAAAGTATCCTGTACCTCTATAAGGCCACCATTCGCCCATGTATGGAGTATTGCTGCCACATCTGGGCTGGTGCATCTGCTACTAGTCTCTCGCTCCTTGACAAGGTTCAAAAGAGAGTCGCAAACCTGATAGGCCCTGAACTGGCATCTAAGCTTCAGCCTCTGTCCCATCGACGAAATGTTGCATCCCTCTGCCTTTTCTACAAGTATTTTAGTGGTGAATGCTCTGACGAACTGCAATCACTTGTGCCCCCACGACGCGAGCACCCTCGACAAACCCGACAGGCTACTAGATCCCACCCCCACACTGTAGAGGTCCCTAGATGTAAAAGATCTTTTTACTCCAATAGTTTCTTCCCCAGAACCGCAAGACTCTGGAATTCCATTCCAGGTCCCTGCTTCCCCAACAGTACTGACGTGCAGAAGTTCAAGTGTAACGTGAACCGACACCTTGCTGCCCAAATCCCTACATAGTACCCCAGTAGTTGTTGCCCCTGATAGTAGCCCCCTACACCAAAGTGGCAATTTGCCTTGTTTGGGGTGAAAATGTAATAAAAAAAAAACAAAAAAACAAAAAACCTACTATGTATTGTTCATAACTTCTGTGTAAATAAATGTCTCCTGTATATATGTAAATGTGTAATTCGATTTTGACTTTCGTATATGTATACACACAACTATATATTGTTCGTAACATCGCTGTGTAAATAAATGTCTCCTAAGGGATATTCATTTTTAAAAAAAAGTTAAATCATAATCATCGAGAATAGAGGGTGCATAAAGGAATTTATTTGTTCAATTTTACAAAAAAAAAAAAAAAAAAAAAAATTCAAAGCTTAAAATAAAGTTTATATAAATAAATTAAGGAAATTGTACTCCAATATTTTATCTGTAAATTTGACGGTGTTTTTTTAATGAAAAATTACGTTTGAACTGAAAAGTAAAAGCCGCCAAATCTTTTTAGTTTTTCAATTGTTTTTTTTTTATCCAATAAGAATGTGACATGCGTTTTCCTCATCCAATCAGAATATGGGTAAGTTTTTCCTTTTCAGCGACACTAATTTTTTTTTATAAAATTAAAATGCTTATTAGCCATTTGCAATATTCCATTTTCAATCTAAGGATGACCAAGATGATAACGGCGGAAGCGATTGATGATTAGGAAAAAATTATATATTGATAAAAAAAAAATTAGAAAAAATATATATTGATGATTAGAAAAAAGATTTGTAATTACAAATTGATTTTATTATAACCTATGTTCGTGATTACAAATCTTTTTTCTAATAAAAAAAAAAACGAAAAAAGAATATCCCTGATTGAATTGTTTGGAAATTAATGGAAAGACTCGAATAAGTAAATAGTCATGTAGAGATAGTGTGAAATTTTTATAGCAATAGACTTTATGAGAGAAGCAGAAACAACAATTATAAAAAAAAGAAAGCAATACCAAAACGAAAAAGAAAAAAATAGAGAGACTCAACGACTGCTACGTGTCAACTGTGCAACAATAGTACATCTGTAAACGCGATGAGCCACCGTCCAGATCATCTATTGGGATTGAACTACCGTAAGGCTAAACCATGAATACAAGTTAAGATCTTATACTCTTATAGTGTATTCTCTTAAATCAGGTATACAAACGTCACATAAAGCGCCTTCCAAGTTAACATGAATAAATTATGCATTATTTTCCATCGAACTAATCCAACATGTCAACTATGAGAAAACATTAAAAAATAAACTCTATATAATAAGTGGCCGTCTATAATACTATAATTGAGAAACTTGGAAAGAATTGTATAACTACAAAGTATTATGTACCGTCATAATTAATAATTCCGTTTTCGTAAAGAGGAAGTCCTCAGCAACTGATAAGAATAGGAGAGATATCTAACCACTGCTACTTGTTATCAACACAACAATACTCAAGCTTTCTATGTGATAGGTTGGTTGTTTTTGTTTTACGGCATATCAACCCTTTTCAGGTTATTTAATGCCTAATTCAGTGATTTTGAAGAAAATTTTTTTTAATAGAATATATATATATATTTTTTTTTTCAAGTCGGTTTCTATTTAACCCATAGTTGGAACCCTAACAGGTACTACCACTCCGGGTCAGAGTGAACCTGTGAGCAATGGCAATTAAGTGGTGGCTCCACACTCTCACAATCCCGCAAGCTGGGGCCTCACCATCGGATATAGTTTAAAGCCATATCCGGACCCTATGTAATAGACCGGATAAACTAATAATATTATACTCTATTAAAGCTAAACCAGACATTGCAACCACACAAAAGTCATTAATCAGAAAAATTTTCCTTTCTCTGTGAGTATTTACCAAAGAAAATAAGCCGAATACTACTGGGATTGAACTACCGTAAGGTTAACCCACGAGGGCAAGTTTAATAACAAGTCATTATTC
The DNA here is from genome assembly GCF_053919585.1 of Euprymna scolopes. Classification (NCBI taxonomy): domain Eukaryota; kingdom Metazoa; phylum Mollusca; class Cephalopoda; order Sepiida; family Sepiolidae; genus Euprymna; species Euprymna scolopes. The sequence goes on from NC_136523.1 coordinate 17,807,828, forward strand.
AGAACCGATTTCGTTTCTCTGTGAGATTGTTTACCACAGGAGGCAAGCCGAATTCCCCATAGTTACTAGCCATATATCAAAGACAAATACGTCATTAGAATTTCTCAGTTTAACGCCATTTGATCTAAAGGAAAATCACAACTTGCAACTAACGACAACGAAAAAAACGAAAACAATGAAGATAGCGTTGAAGAGCCTTCAATCTACTTCCTTTTTCTCACAGAAAAAAACGTTGCGATTCCATCTCTGTTCGGGCCCTGTCGGTGGGGCATTAGAATACGCCGACCGCCCCCCTGCAGAGGGTAAAAGTCCCTCAATGGGGGTCCTGGATATGACCTTAAACTATATCCAGTGGTGAGGCCCCAGCTTGTGGGCTTTGGGGAGTGTGGAGCCACCCTTTAATTGCTCCCAGGTCCACTCCGACCCGGAGTGGTAGTACCTGTTAGGGTCCCAACTATGGGTTAAATAGAAACCGACGTGAAAACAACAAATATACTCTATTAAAAAATATTTTCTTCAAAATCTTTGGATTCGGCATTAAATAACCCGAAAAGGGTTGATATGCCGTAAAACAAAAACAACCAACCAACCAACCAATTATCCATCTCTGTTCGATTGTTATTTTCTTAGTAGGTACTCGACTGGGCTTCTCTTGTCTGTTTCTCTCTCTCTTTTCTGTCTGTCTGTCTGTCTGTCTGTCTGTCCCTCTCTCTCTCTCTCTCTCTCTCTCTCTCTCTATATATATATATATATATATATATATATATATATATATTTCTGTAGAAATATATTTTCTTATAATATATACCAATCCTAATTTAAGAGGCTCAATGTAATTACAGAGTAATATAGTGAATAAATGACAAAAAACTATATTCCAAAATTCATGATGTTGATCATCTTATAATTTATTCCTTTAATTCTCTTGTCTGTCTCACCTCTCTCTCTCTCTGTCTCCCTCTCTGCATATATATATATATATATATATATATATATATATATATATATATATATATAGTAATTTATAAAATATATGTGGCGATTAAACTATACTGAATATTCCACATTTCATCCACTCTAGGACTCTTCAGGCTTATGCGCGAATTCTGTGGTTGTATATATATTTTATAAATTACTAACTAGCTCTACCTACGCATTGAGCACTTTTGAAGTAAATACTTAAAGTTTACGCATAAATCTATTCTTTCGTATATTAATTTTATGTGAGTAAATTAAGTAGTTATATATATATATATATATATATATATATATATATATATATATATATTTGTTTCCCTTTATTTTATATTTAACTTTATCATTTTTTTTCTCTCTCTCCTTTTTTCCTCTCTCTCCTTTTTCTTCCTAGATCTTTTTTATTTATAGTTATGTCTCGGAAGTAGAGTGAAAAGCACACCTTATTTTTGTTTTATTAATATTATTTTTTTTCCTTGTACACATGTTTGTGAATTATTCCATGGATTTCTGCCTTTGGATTATTATGGACCATCTTCTTCCAATTACGGGATTTCCTTGGATTTTACTTGTACAAATGGAAATTCTTTTAACTTTCTTGAAGTTTTACATTGTGATTTTACCGTCACTGGATTTTTTTATCTTCCATCAGACTATCCATTCATGTGTAATCACCGTTTTCTTCACCATATTCCCTTTGCTTCACTTTTTTTGTTTTCAGCTAAGATCGTTGACTTACTTGTTGTTTCATCAAATACTTTTCCATGCAAAATCCGATCCCGCATTTTGCTAATTCCTACCCTCTGATGAGAAGGAGAGTATTTCTTCGAAACTCCGCGGATTAAGGACTATCCATTTATCTAGCGTTTCCTTTTCAGATTAAATATGTCTTTAACTCATTTCAAAGCGTTTTTTAACATATTTTATTAACTGTTTGCTCATATATATATATATGCACACACACACACACACACACACACACATATATATATATATTATATATATATATATATTATATATATATATATTTATTATCATATAAAGGCAATTAGATCTGGTGTCAAAATAGCAGAGTTTATTTTTATGTATTAGCAAATGTATTAATACTTTTAAAAGAAAACAGTGCCCACTGTACTATAGATATATAATAAGCTCAATAGATATAGGCATCCCAGAAGTATATTAATATTGAATAAAAAAATAATTATCAATCAGTTTCAAAAGGAAAAACCTTCATCATTACTCCAAACTCCTCACCGTTATTTTATTTATAATTCACAATTATTAACTTTATATATATATATATATATATATATATATATATATATATATATATATATATATATATATATATATATATATTTAAAGTGATGATTGTGTAGTTCCAACGAGAGAGAAAAAATATATATTTAAAAGAGTGTAGCCATCAACAAATGTGTGTTTTTCAGTCTTTTATCATATTTTTATTTTAAAATATTTTTATAACGCGTTTCAAGCTTTGTTTTGCTATCTTCAGATATTTTAGTAAAAATTTTTTTTTTATAAAATGAGTTTTTGAAATGTTATTTTTGCATATGCTGATACTAAATGTGTTTTTTAGAGTGATGAGGCCTCAGACATTCTGTCTCCAACAGTAAGGTTGGTAGTGTCCAGTCAACGTTTGGTTCAATTGGTGAAGGTTTTTATGTTTTTTATGACTTTTTCCCTATGTATAGTACACACTCACACGCAATTACACACGCATACATATACATACATGTACACACACACACACACACACACACACACACACACACACACACACACACACACACACACACACACACACACACACACACACACACACACACACACACACACACACACACATATATATATTGGAAGTGGTAATTAATAAAAAAATATAATATATATATATATACATATATATATGTATATATATATATGTATATATATGTATATATATAGTAGAAGTGGTAATTAATAAAAAAATATAATATATATATATATATATATATATATATATATATATATTTTACTTGACCATCCATTTACGTGAAATCATTTTTCTTTTATCCTCATTCCCCCTGCCTCACTATTTAAAAAAAACTTTTACCAAGTAAGCTCTATGGCTTACTTGTAGTTTATTAAATACTTTGCATTTTGCTAATTCCTACCCTCTGATTAGAAAGGAAAGTATTTCTTTCGAAACTCCGCGGATTAAGGACAATCCCCATAATTTGTTTTCTTTTTTAAAAATTAAATATGTTTTTAACACTTCTTTAAGTGTTTTTAACATGTTTTATTCATTCTTTGGTCTTATATATATATATATATATATATATATATATATATATATATATATATATATATATATATATATACTAGCAAGTATACCCGAAGCTGCTTAAGATAAAATGAGGAACAATGTATGTTTCATTCTGTTTCTGTTAGGGCCCTACATTATTGCATCGGGAATAGGCTTCACATTATTCCACGTAGTGACTTAGCCAACCATACACTGTGGTTTACATTGCACTGTAGAGAACCTAATGTTGATTTGATAAGATTAATGTGTGTCTCCTTTTTTAAAATTAAATATGCTAAAGTGTTTCAATATGTTTTATTAATTTTTTGTTCCTATATATATATATATTTATATATATATAGGGTATCCAAAAAGTCACTAAACAGTTTTGAACTTAAATAGATTCTTTATTTTTGATGATATCTTTCTGTAAGTTTAACATCTTACCAAGACATTGGGAAATTAAAAGAAGTATGCAAAATTCAAACAATCTTTATTTATGAAAAATAATGTCTTTTAAATGTTGCCCATTTTCAGCTTTGCATATTTGTGCTCTTTCTAAAACATTATTATTTCGTTTCTGATGTTGTTCTTCAATTCTTGCAGGGTTTGGGGTTTGGTAACATAGATTCTTTCTTTAAGATATCTCTTACGTAACAAAAATGAAAATGCCGTCGATAAGCTGTTTGAGTCAAAACAATTGACCACTGATTTTAGTAAACCAATTTCACATGAATGCTACACTTATGCATAATTAATTTCCATAATATTATCTGTAAAATATCTGAAATAGAGAAAAAAATTGTTGATTTTTTTAAACGATAATAACTTATGGTCTTCACCTTGAAGATCGAGTTTCTTAGGAAATCGGCCATATTTTTATTTGGCCGTAAACAAATAATATTTTCATTTATTTATGTATTATTTTTTAAAACAGTAATCTACTAACAGGTTTCGGGGTCCTACCCCTCTTCAGCGTAGCATGACTGTTTCTTATGTATTTCAGTCCGGCCTGTTATACATTACACTACGATGCCATAGATAATTTTACTGTTTATTTTTATGGTTTATATACTTACGTAAATTTGTTGTTGATTTTTTTAAAACGATAATAACTTAGCCACGCTGAAGAGGAGTAAGGCCCCTGAAACATGCATGTCCGTAGATTGCTGTTAAAAATAAAAAATAAATGACTAAATGAATAAAAATATTATTTGTCTTACATGCAAATAAAAGTATGGGTGATTTTCTAAGAAACTCGATACAAACTGTCAACCAAAATCGATAACAGTTTCCAAAGAAAAATGGAACGGACAAACAGACAAAGGAACAGACTGAGATAAATACAATATATATATATATATACATATATATATATATATATATATATATATATATTTGAAATATATATATATATATTTATTAGAACCCCGAGATACGGTGGCCTTAGGGTACGTTTTTTTTCCGGTTACAATGTGAAATACGATGTTTTCGGCCCCTGGTTACGGTATTTGCCCCACCTTATCGTGTTATTAATAATGTTATGCGATTATTAGGGCTATATATATGCGTATGACGTTGATACAGTGGTAACGTCACCAGCTTTAAATACTACACTTTCGATTTCAATTCTAGCTGATGGCACCTAAATACTATTTTTTTACTTTTGAAATCACGACTCTATAATAATTAGGGCTATGACAACAGTATATTCTTATTTTTTTTAACTCTCGAGTATATATCCGACACAGTTAGACACAGTTAATTAACTGAAAACAACATCACTCTGTATAAAAGCATATAAGATATCAATTGATACACACCCGAGAGTCAAAACTATGATAAGAACATGCTGTTGTCCTAACCTTAGTGATTATTTACATGTGCATTACATACTGTACTGTATTTTGTTACAAATTTTTAATGCCGTATCTCGGGGTTCTACTGCATACACACACACACACACACATACACACACACACACACATATATGAGTGGGTCACCAAAATTGTTATGCTACTATATATTTTTTCATTATTTATATTGTTAATTTTTAAATTATTGAAATATTTTTAAAAATAATTTTGACGCGTTTCGGACGATCATGTGTCTTTTAAAGAGTACTCTTCAGAAAGTTTGAAAAGTATATATATATATATATATATATATATATATATATATATATATATATATATATGTGCGAAAACGTCATAGTTAATCCCATAGTCAGTGATAGTATATATTAGGCCAATCGCTAACACTCCCACTAAACAAACAAACAAATGCTTCTCTCCCCACCACAAAAATGTCTTTTATAAGTAACTTTGATTTTTGCGAAACGAAGCCTCAGGCAATGTCATTTAAAATATTCACGTTGGAGAATGTGTTTATTTTTAGGTACAATCAACTTTCGCGAAAAAAAGTAAAGGTCACGGTTTAGGACTAAAGAAAAACAAATAATAACAACAACGAAAAAATCGTAAACGAAAGAGAGAGAGAGAGAGAGAGAGAGAGAGAGAGAGAGAGAGAGAGAGAGAGAGAGAGAGAGAGTTAGTTTAATAATTTTTCAAGTTCCAAATATCAAGTTGTCTCAGTTGTTTATTTATTACTTTTGAAAAGTTCGAAACGAGAATTAATAGCAGAGTGTTTCGATTACATGAACCATGTAAGTTGTCCAAAACGGTGTTTTTATAAGTTTTTTTTTAAGGTAAACATATAAAGAGCGCGTGACTAAATATGCAATGACAACATAATTTTACAGACTTGTTAGTCGAAATACGAAACAGTATTGTAATGGGTACCTTTTCAAATATAATAAATGGTCAACTGAAACAAATTATATTTAGATAATATTATTATATTTGGAACTGCTCTGGAACCCAATAAAAACAATTAATTGAGCTTACCCTTTTTTTTTTCAAAATTTACAAAATTTATAGATAAAAAGATTTGAAAAGTAATAACTGGTCAACTAAGAAAATTGAATATTTTGAATTTGGATAATTATGATATTTGGATAATATTATTATATTTGGGATATATGCTCTGGAACCCAATAAAAACAATTAATTGAGCTTACCCTTTTTTTTTCAAAATTTGCAAAATTTATAGATAAAAAGATTTGAATAGTAATAACTTGTCAACTAAGAAAATTGAATATTTTGAATTTGGATAATTATGATATTTGGATAATATTATTATATTTGAGATATATGCTCTGGAACCCAATAAAAACAATTCATTGAGCTTGGACTTTTTTTTCCCAAATTTAGAAAATTTATAGATAAAAAGATTTTTTTTCATTATAAACACTTTTGTTATGATAAATATATATTTTTTTTACTCCAATACGATTGGTATATACAAGCCGAGTACGTTTCAAGTAAATGATTAATCTATAGACAGGAGTTGGACATAATAAAAGACACACCCTAAAAATAAACAAAAGTTATTTTAATGTGGTGCAAATCCATCTTTTGCAGCAATTACAGCCTAATTTCTCCGAGGTATTGAGTCATACAAATTGTGAATTGTTTTTAAAGGAATTTTATCGCATTCTTTAGCTAAAACATCATATTCTTCAATATTTAAAAACTTGAAATGGGGTTCAGATTCACATACACCGTTCTCGTAAATCGATCCCCCATTTTCAGAATTGATTTACAGCTCCGATTTGACGTTGGCTCTTTCAGACCCCCCCACCCCGCCATTAATATGATTTTGATTTCTTGTGGAAAAGGCATACTTCCAATTCTTGACACGTGTTAAAAGCGGTGATTGAGATTAAAGGCGGCTACATTGAATAAATGTCAGCTCTACTACATAATCAAGTTATCTGAATTGATTTTTGTTCAATAAAAGCTTTAAAATAAAGCTGTAGTGTTGTTTTCTTCAGGGCGAGAATTTATATATATATATATATTAAGTAATGTGATTTATAATTTAAAAATTTTAAAAATTATAAAAATTTTAAAAATGTGATTGAATTAGCTCTAGGACATTTAACTATCGAGCTTATTATATATCTAAATTACAACGAGCATTTCCTGTATTTTAATTAAACTAATAATTTCACTATTACATTAAAATACACTTAGCTCTTTAGACTATTATTCTAATCTCCTTTAAATTAATTTATATATATATATATATATATATATATATATATATATATATATATATATATATCGACAAAAGAAAAAGAAAAGCCAAAAACTCATTATAAATTTATTTCAACCCAACAGGGCCTTTTCAAATGAGCAAGCTTCTTGAAGGCTGGTGCTCGGATGAAAATGAAAAATACACACCCTTTGTTTTGTTGTTACTAAGAGTGGTTAAGTTTAAATGCAATCTGAACCAATATCTCGCCATTTCCCCTGAACATTGTCCCGAATAGTATCCCCTTACGTCCACGTGGCGATATGCCTTTTTAGAGGTAAACATTAGTAAACCCCCTCCCCCAAACAACAAATAACAAAAGATAAATATTAACCCCCTGCACATGCATCTGCTGTAAAAATATAAGCTATAAAATCATTTGGTATTCAAGACCATGTAATTTGTCGTAGATAATTAGTAAAACCTTTATTACACATTGTTTCTCTATTGCTGACCGAACTAAACATTTTGCGCGGAAAATGTCTTTCAACTCTTTTCAGGTCAATTTGCTTATGAGGGCGTCAATACGGTTCTACATTAAATCAACTCAAAGACTCCTTCATGAGACATGCATCCATATACAAACATTCACACACACACATACAGCCACACGCACACATGCACACACATCGCGGCCAATCAAACAAGTCAGTGACTATTCATTCCCGACGTTCATTTTATTACGAGATATAAATTGCAACATGATACATTTAGGTTAAATCCTGAGGTTGCTGAGTACTGTAGAGGTAGGAAAAAAGGATGCTTGGAAATTGGGCTTCATCAGCGAGTAGAAAAAAAATTTGAAAAGTTTTATAGTTCGCAATAGATCACATCTTTTTTTCTACAGCGGTTATTCAATATATATATATATATATATATATATATATATATATATATATATATATAAAAGGCTATTTGTCAGTTTGTCTGTCTGTCTGTCTGTCTCTATATTTTCGAACTCTATCTCCTCCGAAACTAAAAGTCGCAGGGGCCACAACATGTATATATATATCGACAAAAGAAAAAGAAAAGCCAAAACTCATTATAAATTTATTTCAAATAATTGTATTTTTACCTGAACGTTTTTTATGGGTTTAACCCGGTTAAAATTGTTTTTTTAAGGGGTTAAAAATGAGACAAAATTGAAAAAACAAACCGTCATTATACATTTTGTACATTCATATTTTTTATTTTTACTTTTTAAACAATTAATATACGTGTAAAATTAGTAAAGTGTTAACGGCACCAACTTTGAATACTACAGTTTCGGTTTCGATTCTAGATAATGTCACCGAAATATTTTATTTTTACTTTTGAAATCACGACTCTATAATAATATATACGAAATCTGGACAAATTAAAGTTATAGTATTTAAGAATATTTTAGTCCGGAAAAAGCCGGGCGCCCCGCGCTAGTATATCTATATTTTTATAAAGTAATAGGGTTCGTGTGTTTATGTCTGTGTGTACAGCTCTCCATCATCAACGAAATATAAAGGAGGTAAGAGGGTAGATCTCTCCTGGTAGAGAAACATTAGAACCCATTTTAGGATGTTTCTGTTATAGGAGACATAAGAATCTTTGCCTAATTTCTTTATATACTATTCTCCAAACCACCCCCATATCGAATGACTTATGCTCATTTGCATATCACATTATATTAAATCTCTTTAACTAATTACCTCGACCTTATTACATATTGGAAATATTCTAATCATTTCAACTGTACTATTTACAAAATCTATTTAACATTTAATCTATCTTCTATCTTCTATCTATCTATATCTATATCTATATCTATCTTCTACATATCTATAAAAACAGAGATGTGTGTGTGCCACAGACGATTTCTGATTGGTTAATCCAATAATCACATCTCCTAAAAAACAATCGTTTCTACGCTCTTACCTTTACCATAAAATATTATGGCTTTATTTATTGTCCATCTTGGAAGGGTTTAATTTTTTAATAACTTGTTATTTACAAATTAAAAAAATACGAAACTATTATACGAAACTAAACTACACGAAATACGCGCACACACGCACACACACACGTTCACTACCGTCACGTTGTTATGGCAACCAAACCCGCTGACTTCTTTTTCTCATTTCACTCGTGGTCTTAAATTCATTTCGGGTTTGTATTACTGTACACATAGATTCGAATAAGTTGCCAAAAAACAAATATATAACAAATAAATGTTATCAAAGGCAAATTTTTCGTGTTTTTATTCAATTTAGCTCGAAAAGCATACAGTGTTTACCGATGTATTGGAAAATTCAAGATGGCGGCCGATTCTCTCTTTAACACGGTAAGTTTGGAAAAAGGTGTAATAAATAAAAAACCGGTTAAAATACTGTTAAAAACTCGCTCAATATATGTTACCGTGACATAGGTTGACATATATTCGGCGGGTTTTTAATAGTATTTTGTATAGTTTTTTATTTATAACACCTTTTCCCAAACTTACGGTGTTAAAGAATGTGTGAGACGCCATCTTGAATTTTCCAACACATCGGTAAACACTGTATTCTTTTCGAGCTGAATAAACATGTTAAATTGAATAAAAACACGAAAAATATATCCAGTTTTTATCGGTTTTTTACCTTCTCTGCAGAAGTACAAAAAAAAAACAAAAACAAAAAAAAAAACGGAAGGTACTTTTACAGAATGTTAAACTAACCCTAACCGATGTTTTATGTTTAGTTTAGGAAAAGTCAGAAGAAATAAAAGTCATTATTGCATGAAATATACGTATTTAGTTGAAGTATTGTTTATGTCAATTCTTTCGAAGAAATTTAGCAAGAATACCTGTAAACCAGGAAATCGGTAAAATGTCATCATGGATGAATACTTGTCTATTATAATTTCTACCCTTGACAAAAACTTAGCCATAACAAAAGAGATTTATTGTTCAGATTGTTTTTGAGATTGATTTCTAAAAAGATATTTTATAAATAAAATCGACTTTAAAATTAAAGACTTAAATTACAATAATTTATTGTTTTTCTTGGCCTTCGGGACAAGATCAAAGTGTAGTATCTGTTCTTCAGATGCTGCACTTCTATTTCTTGTTCTCTTTCGGTGGAGGAGAAATCCTTCACGACTGAGACAATTTTTATTTTTGTACCTTTTCTCCACGTTAAAAAACGACCCTGGTGTCTAACTCTGTCCCGTGGGGAGGCATAGTAAATAGGTACAATAATTGAATTTAAACATTCTTATTTCAATATTTGGCACATAACACCTGCAAAAATGATCACAATGTCAGGATTTCATTTTATTTCAGAATCGATGGCAAATACTAATATTTAACATTAGTTTATCATTTAAGCCGATAAAAAGCCCTTTTTTTTTTTTTCGAGTCATAAAAGGATTTGGAGTTTCCTAATCAACCTTTCGGGTGCAGTTGCACGCTCTCAAAATAACTAAAGTGTTGGCTTTAAAAAAATTGGTTCATTAAAACTAAACAGGTTTAGTTTAAAAAAAAAAAAAAATTAAAAAAAAATCGCTTTGGTAATTAGATATGTCGTATGGTTATCCCTAATCGCTGAATAAAACCGCTAACGAGTTGAATGATTACGACATAAAATTAAACTCGGGTTCCTGAAACGGAAACTTCGTTTGTTTTTTTTTTTTTCTTATCAATATATTTACATTGTTATTTTGTTTTCATTTTCAATCATTCGAACAGTTTTCTTTTTCAAGTAATCCAAGTTACAAAATTCCCACTGTTTACTATGCTAAAATCACAATGACTAATGTATACCTATTAACCCTTATCCTTGAGTGGCCTCTGGGCCTTGATAAGTGGTGACACCCATGTAAAAAAAAAAAAAAATCACTCGAACAGTTTTCTTTTTAGAATGTACAGTTTTAAAAGTTTAAAAACTATATAGTTTTTACTTCAGGAAAATTAATGGGTCAGTTTTTACGATGTGCCCTGTTAAAATACTGTTAAAAACTCGCTCAATATATGTTACCGTGACATAGGTTGACATATATTCGGCGGGTTTTTAATAGTATTTTGTATAGTTTTTTATTTATAACACCTTTTCCCAAACTTACGGTGTTAAAGAGGGTGTGAGACGCCATCTTGAATTTTCCAACACATCGGTAAACACTGTATGTTTTTCGAGCTGAATAAATATATTACATTGAATAAAAACACAAAAAAGATATCCAGTTAGGTAGAAAAGTAACTTATCTTGCCTTTGATAACATTTATTTATATATTTGTTTTTGACTATTTTTTCGAATCTATGTGTACAGTAATCTTGCCAGGATGCGGAGGAAAATGAATGAAGGGGGAGGGGAATAAAATAAAAACATTTTGGAAACAGAGTAAGTTTGAAAGAATTGCTTTGCACAGAAAGAAATTAATGAAAAAATAAAATTAAATTTCTTTTCTTTCTTGATTTTTTTTTTAGTTTTTTATGAAAAAGGAAGTCAAAATTAAGACTATAAAAAACAATTTTTATTAAGAGCGAACCTCAGTAAAAAAAGACGTGGAATAATAAATGTTTTCTAATACAAATTGTTTTTACTTATGTGTTCATTTGTCTCTTTGAAGTTCGTTTGTTTAATATATCGGTTTGCAATATAATTTTGTCATTCTGTCAGACTCAAATTTTAAATCTATATATCTATAAAAGTGAAAGTGTGTGTGTGTGTGTGTGTGTCTGTGTACATTTTCCTACGAAATAACTCTATCAATTTTTAGTCTACAGACTCGAAATTTGATATACAGGGTACTGAGATTTGGAAAAATCTATGTGATCCGTTTTTAGCCAGAAATTTGGCGATTAAGGGGTCAAAGTTCAACGATTTGAGCTTTGAGAACTCTACCAAACTTCTCCGACAATTTTGGGTCTACACACTTGAAATTTTAGATATAGCTTCCGTGGACATGGATCTAACTTAATAACTTGATTTGAGCCCAAAACAATAAATTTTCAGGGGTCATAATAGGGGTCAAAGTTTAAAAAATTACCCCCTTTTTTTTTGCTCAGCATACACCTCCAAACACCCGGGCAACGCCGGGCACCCATGCTAGTATATATATATATATATATATATATATATATATATATATATATATATATATATATATATATATATATAATGAGAAATTATATTCATTCATTCATGCTTAAAAGACACTTATATATATATATATATATATATATATATATATATATATATATATATATATATATAACAGAATATATATATAATAGTATATATATGTATATATATATAAAACAGAATATATATAATAGTATATATATAATAGTATATATATATACATATACACACATACATACATATATATATATGCATATATATATATATATATATATATATATATATATATATATATATATATATATATAATAAAAATTAGATTCCAATCACAACTAAAAAATCCAGGTGTTTAATTTCGTTTCAACATCGATCAACTGTGATTCATCAAATTATATTTTGCACAACTTTGGCTTCACAGCGCGTAGGAAAAAAAAATATTTCAAAAGTTTTCATAGTTTACGAATAAGACATTTCTTTTTGATACAGCGAGTATTCATTTTTATGGATGTATATATATATATATGGATATATATGTATATATATATATATATGGATGTATATATATATATATATATATGTATATATATGTATATATATATATGGATGCATATATATATATGTATATATATATATATATATATATATATATATAAAAGTTACAATAAGTTTACTAAGGTAATCAAAATGGTAAACTTAAAATATATTATAAATATTAAAGAGTTAATATTTACAAATAAAATAAACTCAGCCAGATATAAAAAGCTCAATAAAACCGAAAAGGAAATAGAGCTTATAATATGAACAAATGATTAATAAAATATGTTAAAAGACAGCTTGAAAAAGAGTTAAAGACGGAAGCACAAGATTTTTGCATTTTAAGATTGAATACACTTTATTATTAGATTCCAGTGACCATTTATTTATGATTAAAAGAATTCAAGTATTTTTAGAAGGGTGTCACCACTTATCAAGTCCCGATGGTCCCTCAAGGATAAGGATTAATGAATGTAAGGTAGTAATCATTAATGCTGTAAATTGGGTAGAATTTGATTATTTACAGGGACGGCTTCGTAAGCTAAAAATAAAGCGAGGAATTTTCCAGGGTGATAGTCTGTTACCGTTGTTGTCTGTCTTGACCATGATAGCATTGGTACTAAGAAAAACAAAGATTTTCTATGAGGTGAAGAAGAAAGGAGAAAGAATTAACCATCTATTTTTCACGGGCGATTTAAAGTTATTCGCAAAAAAGATGAACAAATCGATAGTTTAGTAAACACAGTAAGAATTGTTTTTGAAGATGTGAACATGGAATTTGGATGATCCGAATGTGGAGTGCTATTCATGAAAACAGGACAAGTAGTTGAAAGTGATGGCCTCTGCATCAATGATAGTGAAAGGATGATTGATTATCGCAAAGCTTATGATATGGTTCCGCACAGTTGGGTAGAAAAATGCATGGGTATGTTTGGATTGGCAATGAATATCAAATCCTTCGTGAGTGAGTCGATGAAAAAGTGGAACACAGAACGTAATGCAGGTCAAACCAGAATTGGTAAGGCGAGAAAATTTCCAGGGTGATAGTCTGTCATTGTTATTGTCTGTCTTTAGTTTAGTATTAGTTGGGTTATCTAAATACGGATTGCTAATCATGAAAAGAGGAAAAGCAGTTGAAAGTCATGGCCTCTGCATCCATGATGGTGAAAGAATGAGGAACACCGAGTGAAGTGGGCACAAATATTTTCGTGTTTCGGAGATGAATAAAATAATGCATGAACGGATGAAGGAACAAAATCAAATAGACGAAATATCATCTCAGCCATTAATTCGAGAACAGTACCAGTTGTCAGATACGGAACAGGAGTCATAAAGTGAACAACAAATTGTGACACAATAACGTAGCCCCTTTTGAGGGAGCTGGGGGCTTCTACATTAATGAACCTTGTGCCTAACTTGTCTGTACTTGTGAGGTGCAAATGTGTAAAACAAGTGTTCGTGATTTTGAAAATGTTCTGCTATGACTCAAGCCAAGAATGACAGTTTGTTTATAATATTCAACCAAGGCAAAACGATATAAGACCTTAGAATTTGAAAAGTCAAACTAAGAGAACTCGTCAACGAGGCATTCAAAAACAAAACAATGTTTAACCTGTATGAATATATCTTCTCTCTTTTTATGTCTCTCTCTCTCGTTCTCTCTCGCTCTTTCTCTCTTTCTTTCTCTATTTCTCTCAGTCACTGGCTTTCTCTGCCTTTCAATGAAGAAAAAGAGAATTGAAATATGATTGTATTGTAAAACCAGTTGAAGCTTGCATCCCGTACGCGCGGGACATAGCAATGGGTCGACTAAATATGCTTCCTACTTGTTAACTGTTAAATAAATTATATATTTTTATAAAAATGCATTTGTTCGCTATTTTTGTACACGTGTTCGATTTCAGCATACGGTTCCTCCCATAAATGCGAAAATAGAAAGCTGCCTGTAACGACGTAATGAAACCACAAGAAGCGACCAATGCCAGACAGTTATAGCCGACAACATATCGACTCGTTGTTGTTGCTGTTTCCAACATGTGCTTATCGTTAGATATCGGTGGATATCGTTTATTCCCCGGGGTGCTCGTTGTGTTCCCAAGACGTTCCTCACCCAAGTAATCCTTCCGTAGTATCATAAAATGAACTGTAGGAACTGGACAGGAGAACGAGAAAACTGATGACAATGTATGGGGCGCAATACCCAAAATCTGATGTAGATAGGTTGTACCATGAAAAGACGGGATGACGAAAGAGGCTTGATCGGAGTCAGAGATTGTGTATATGCGGAAGTTGACGGTCTTGATAAGTACTTAAGTGCTTCATGGGAGAACATGTTGAAGAAAGTAAACAGCAATAATGAATTGGAGAACAAGAAGCATGGAAAGAGCAGAGATGAAAGCCAGAAAAGGCATCAGGAGAAACACCAGAGCAAAGTGTTGCATGGACAGTTCCACAAAGCTACAGAGAAACTGAAGAGCAACAAGACATGGGATTGGCTAAGAAAAGGTTATTTGAAGAAAGAGACTGAAAGTACAATAACAGCAGCTGAAGATCAAACCCTATGCACAAAGAATGTGAGAAAAAGAGTATATGGTGAAGATATTGACCCAAGTTGTAGAGTATGTGGTGCTGCAGAGGAAACAGTATCCCATATTGTGCCAGAATGTCCGTAATTAGCACAGAAGGAATATAAAAAAATAAAGATGGAGTACTGCTGCCACATCTGGGCAGGAGCTGCTAAAAACAGCCTATCCTGCCTTGACAGAGTACAAAATAGACTTCGTGGCTTAGTAGGGGATGCCCTTTTCTCTTCCCTGCAACCTTTTTCCCACAGAAGAGACGTAGCGAGCCTGTCTTTGTTCTATCGTTATTTCCATGGCAGGTGCTCGTCTGAGCTCCATTCTCTGGTTCCCCCTCGCCAATCTTTTTCAAAAAAACACCCGACTAGCTGAAACCACCGTCAGTAATTTTCCCCACTCCTTATCTGTGCCTAAATCAAAACGTAGATTCCACGAACAAAGCTTCTTTCTTAGAACTGCACGCCTGTGGAACTCTGTTCCGCTTGCCTGGTTCCCTCCCGACTTCAACCTGGATGTCTTCAAGTCCAACACAGACAAATTTCTGATGAACCGCCCTCCCCTAAGCAATGACACCTTACCAATTCTCCAATACTATTGCTACACTATTCCATTGAGTACTATACACACAATAACCCTTATCCCCGAGTGACCATTTGGCCTTGATAAGTGGTGAACTCCATGTAAAAAAAAAAAAAAAATAAGACACGACAATGTTGCAAAAGTGATCCATTGGAAATTGTTCGGGAAATGGGGATTTGAAAAATCTGATAAGTGGTACACACACACACACAAGCCTGAAAAAAAAATATGCTAGAGTCCGAGGAATGAAAGATTCTCTGGGATTTCCTCATACAAACAGACAAAACACCGAAGCATAATAAGCCGGACATCACTGTAGTTGGGACGAGAAAGAAAGAGTGCTTTATGATTGACCCGTCTTGTCCCTTTGACACTTACATCGGGAAGAGGAAAAGTGCACCAATTATTCCGATTGAAATATGAGATTGCCAGACTTTGGAAATTGAAAGAAGTTGAGACAATCCCTGTTGTAGTGAGGGTATTGGGATCCGTTTTCCCACAGAAGAGACGTTGCAAGCCTATCTTTGTTTTATCGTTATTTCCATGGCAGGTGCTCGTCTGAGCTCCAATCTCTGGTCCCCCCTCGCCAATCTTTTACAAAAAACACCCGCCTAGCTGAATCCACTGTCAAAAACTTTCCCCACTCTTTATCTATGCCTAAATCAAAACGTAGATTCCATGAACAAAACTTCTTTCTTAGGACTGCACGCCTGTGGAACTCTGTTCCGTTTGCCTGCTTCCCTCCTGACTACAACTTGGATGTCTTCAAGTCCAACGTAAACAAATTCCTGATGAACCGCCCCCTTAAGTAGACACTCTAAAATATCCACATTAACGTACTGTACTTACAATAACCCTTATCCATGAGTGGCTTCCGGGCCTTGATAAAAAGGGAATAACAGCAGAAATGTCACAAAAACCTTGTTTACTTGGAACAGCCAGAATCATTCGGAAAGTGTTGGACATAAAATAGAGAAAATCGGGTAGCTGCAATACCTAAGACGACTGGATGAGGTCCGCTATTGCAGCTCAACTCCCGAGTGTGTTGGTTGGTTGTTTTTGTTTTACGGCATATCAACCCTTTTCGGGTTATTTAATGCCGAATCCAAAGATTTTGAAGAAAAATATTCTTAATAGAATATATTTGTTGTTTTAACGTCGGTTTCTATTTAACCCATGGTTGGGACCCTAACAGGTACTACCACTCTGGGTCAGAGTGGACCTGGGAGCAATGGTAATTAAAGGGTGGCTCCACACTCCCCAAAGCCCACAAGCTGGGGCCTCACCATTGGATATAGTTTAAGGTCATATCCAGAACCCCCATTGAGGGACTTTTACCCTCTGCAGGGGGACAGTCAACGTATTCTAATGCCCCACCGACAGGGCCTCAACTCCCGAGATAAAACATCAATCTTGTGAACAGAAATAATAATAACAACAGACATAAATGAAAATATTCAATCGAAGGAAGGAAAACTTGAAGAATTTTATTCGTCGGCTTCGAAAAAAAAAAAAAAATAACACCCCCCCCAAAAAAAAAACAACAACAAAAAAAAAACAAAAAGAAAACAATAAAAACTCAGTACCCGCAACAAACAAACAGACAAACAAATAAACAAACAAACAAAGAGACAAACAAACAAAAACGCTAAAAGTTTCATACATTTTTATCTCTTGGAGTCTTAACAAAAACGCGTCAGTCATTTTTTTTTTGCGAATCAATTCGAAACAATCGATAAAATAATTAAATAATTGAAAAGTTAAATGAATTGATTTTAACAATAAAAGTTGAGTTTAATTCGTGCATTGTCTCCAATTCTTCTGCTTTACCTGTTCTTATCCAATTAAACTGTATATAAATTAATTTTAAACCTCCATCCAAAAAGGCACTAATTTAATGACGATGTTTAGCTTGTAAGCTATTATATAATCAAATCAACCTTTGTTTTCTTAAATCATTTTTTAAAAAAGATATATTTAAATTAAAAATGTAGGCGTTTATTCAGAATTAAACCTCTTTGCAAAAAAACAAAACAAAATAAAACAATACAGAAAAATTTCAAAAATATTTATCATGTATGTACCCATTATGAAACGAAACTGTCATATACCAAAAATCACGTGAATTAATGCAAAAAAAAAATTACTAAGAAAATCAAATTTTATGACTAAACACGAGCTAGATTTTGATACGCCATGTTTTATAAAAAAAGGAGGCGACAACTCTACTCGGACTATGGCGATCAAAATCAGCCTTGTAATGGTTACAATTTACTATTAAAATCGCTAAAAATTGTGAAATATGATTTTCTATATAAAAACAATACTTGATCAACTTACGTTATTTTTTGGAATATGACACCTTTATTCTGTTACCGGAATGTGCATTACAAAGGTTTTCTGAAATTTATTCTTTAAAACGGCTTAATTATAAATAATAACCAAACATAGGAAAGCTTAGAGAAAAATGATTTTAGTCATTTAATAAAGTATTTTATTAAATTATTTTATTATTAAATTATTTTATTATTAAATTATTTTATTATTATTATTTTATTATTGTTATTTTATTATTAAATTATTTTATTATCAAATTATTTTATTATTATTATTATTTTATTATTAAATTATTTTATTATTATTATTTTATTATTAAATTATTTTATTATTAAATTATTTTATTATTATTTTATTATTAAATTATATTATTTTTAAATTATTTTATTATTAAATTATTTATTATTAAATTATTTGGTTTTCGAAACATTTAAAATTAATATTTTCACAAATGTTACCAAACTCCTATTTAAAATTCACGCCATCACGCAAACACTACACATCGTTTCAGACTGACAATAAACGTCGATAACACCGGACGTATCCTTTTCTCTCTCTACGGGAGGCGGATGACCCTCAAGGTTTATATCATCAGAAAAACGAAGAAACAAAACAAACAAACAACAACAACAACAATAAAAACAAAAACAAACAAAAAACAAACAAAACAAAACAAACAGATTTCTTACACCGAAAGTCTAAGGAAAAACTGATTAATCTATACTCCTGTGAATTAGTTTTTTTTTGTGTATTGATTTTCATATTAAAAACCTTTTTTCTATTTATTTTAAAAGAAAACAATCGAAGCATGCCTGGTCACCGTGAGTGCATAGTGAACGAGGCAGAAATATATATTTATAGAAAGTACAAGATCTTTTGCAGATGAATACAATTGCACAATCCATATATAACAAAGTTGTATTGGTCACCCGGCAAAAGGAGGGTGGACCTGTAAATTCACCCTTGTCCGTTCGTCTGTCCACTCTTTTCTTTATAACTACGTCTTGGAATTTTTGAAATTTTTCACAAACATAAAAATAACAGAACGGATTTTCCGGGAAAACTCTGGTGCTTCCCCCACCCCCCATGGGTGCATTTCGGGTTAAATGGCTTAAATTGACACACACTTTTGTGCTTTAAAAAAAATAATGATGCCTTGGATTTTTATAAAACTTTCTGAATAGTTGTAACTAACTATATAATTTTATTTGTCTATACTTCGCGATAACTCTTGGGTGTGCCCCAGGGTCTCTTTAAGGGCTAATAAAAACACTCCATTTTTGGGACTATTTTACCATATTTGTCCTAAATTTTCTGTGTATGTCTATTTAGCAGTTTTGCATGGTGCTGAACTGAAATTTAAATATGTTAAGGCCTTTTTTTAAATAGAATATATTTGTTGTTTTCAAGTCGGTTTCTATTTAACCCATAGTTGGGACCTTAACAGGTACTACCACTCCGGATCAGAGTGAACCTGGGAGCAATGGTAATTAAAGGGTAGTCCACACTCCCCAAAGCCCGCAAGCTGGGGCCTCACCACTGGATATAGTTTCAGGTCATATCCAGGACCGAAAAAACATTAAAAATATTTTTGAAAACATTACGCTTCTTAAACTATACTCTTTTAATTCGTTATTTGTTTAAAACTTTACCCTTTTAAAACATCACTCCTTTAAAATATTACTTTTTAAGAACTTTTAAAACATTACCATTTTAAAACATTACTCTTTAAAAATATTACTCTTTGAAAGCATTGCATCTAAAAAAAACTTTAGTCTTTTAAAACATTACTCTCATGGAACATTATTCCTTTAAACCATTATTCTTTCAAAAAACATAACTCTTTTGAAACGTTACTTTTTTAAAATGTTACACTTTTAAAACGTTCCTATTTTAAAACATTACTCTTTTAAAACGTTACTTTTTTAAGAGGTTACTTTTTCAAAACGTTACATTTTTAAACGTTACTTTTTCAAAACATTACTCTTTTAAAACATTACTCTTTTAAAACGTTTCTTATAAACGTTACTTTTTTAAACGTTACTTTTTAAACGTTACTTTTAAACGTTACTTTTTTAAAACGTTACTCTTTTAAAACGTTACTTTTTAAAACTTCACTCTTTTAAAACGTTAATCTTTTAAAACATTACTCTTAAAACGTTATTTTTTCAAGACGTTACTTTTTCAAAACATTACTCTTTTAAAACATTACTCTTTTAAAACATTACTTTTTAAACGTTAGTGTATTAAAACGTTATTTTTTTAAACGTTACTCTTTTAAAACGTTACTTTTTTAAAAGGTTACTCTTTTAAAACGTTAATCATTTAAAACGTTACTCTTAAAACGTTACTCTTTTAAAACGATACTCTTTTAAAACGTTACTCTTTTAAAACATTACTCTTTTAAAACGTTATTTTTTCAAAACTTTACTCTTTTAAAACGTTACTTTTTTAAAACGTTAATCTTTTAAAACGTTACTCTTAAACTTTACTCTTTTAAAATGTTACTTTTTAAAAACATTGTTTTAAAACGTTACTCTTTTAAAACGTTACTCTTTTAAAACGTTACTTTTTAAAAACATTGTTTTAAAACTTTACTCTCTTGTTTTAAAGCTGTTACTTTTTGTAAATATTGCTTTTTAAAAACTTTACTCTTTTAAAAGATTATTTTTTAAAACATTTATTTTAAATATTACGTTTTTTTAAATATTAATCTGTTTAAGTATTGCTTTTTAAAAAAAATTAATCATTTCAATGATTAATTTTTAATGATTGAAATGATTAAGTTTTTTTAAAAGCAATACTTAAACAGATTAATATTAAAAAAAACGTAATATTTAAAATTACTCCTGTTAAAACATTATTCTTTTTAAAACATTATTCATTTTTAACATTACTTTTTAAAAAACGTTACTTATTTAAAACATTACAGATTTAAAACATTACTTTTTTAAAAAAACATTACTGATTTAAAACATTACAGATTTAAAACATTACTTTTTTGAAAACATTACTGATTTATAACATTACTTTTTGAAACATTACTTATTTAAAACATTACTTTTTAAAAACATTGCTGATTTAAAACAATACTTTTTAAAAACGTTACTTATTTAAAACTTTACTCTTTTAAAACATTACTATTTTAAAATGTTACTTATGTAAAACATTACTTATTTAAAACATTATTTTTTAAAAACATTATATTTTGAAAGCATAACTCTTACTATTGATAATCTTTCGTCAACATGAGTGAGCTTCAGCTACCGCGTTTTCATATCTGTTTGGTGAAAAAAAAAAATAACGAAAGAGAAATATTTTTTGACTTTTCGAAAGATCTGGTTGATTTATATATTGTTAGAGATGAACGTATAGAAAATTAGGCGTGATGTAAATAACCAATTAATCGAATCGGGGTTCTACGATCTCCCGTCTTAGCAAAAATATGGCCCGAAGTAGACGAACGACTCAGACATCTGAATCCCATATTTTAAGTATCCCATGGTCTATATTTGACCCTTTTTTCTAATGGGTAAGTATCCTTCTGCATGGCCCGGTCGTAAAATACGCTTAAATATGATATTTTATACAGATTTCGTATTTATTATTTGTTGTGGCGGAACTACCTGTGTTAGCTACGAATGAACTGATTCATACACAATAAATATCGGAAGACAATGCCGTAAGATAGGGGTCAATATCCGGTGACCAAACCGAGGTTGTTTATTGGCTAGACGGACAACTCACACTTTTGTACGTTCTTGATAATACATTTTGCTGCTATATTCCCGTGTTCTGTTTTTCTTGTCACCCTTTTAAGAAGGGTTATAACATTATTATAGAGCTAATTCTCTATTATTGATAATTATGTTAAGTCTCTTATATAGTAGTGATTTCAAAAGTTATAAAAAGAAAGTATGATTTGGGCGCCATCAGCTAGAATCGAAACCAAAGCAACAAACCTGACAAATTAAACATAAAAATGTATATTTACGCATGCATAGAGCATACACATTAGGTCAAATTATGCCGCCAAGTTCTAAATTTTCAATTTTTATTCCTGAGACGCTATTTTTTCTGGCTTAGAACAAAATCGAATTTGTTCCACAGGTACGAACACCCCATATATCCAGTTTCATATTCGTCATTTTGTCACAGTGGGCGCGGGGGTTAAACGGTTGACTTTTTTCACCTTCTTTTCCTCCTTCGCGTTATAGGCTCGAGCCTGGCTACTGCAGCTAATATTTTTTTTTTTGCGCTCGCAGAGGTACTCGCTGCTATTTAAATTTTTTTTTAGAGGTTTGGTTAAATTAAAAGAAAAAAAAATTAGGGCTCTATTGCTCATTAGCCTTACTATAAAATCTCTCCACACGCGGGCAAAGCCGGGTATCCCCGCTAGTACACAATAAATACCAGAAGAGAAAATCGTAAGGCAGGAGTCGATATTCGGTGAACAAACCGAGGTCGTTCATCAGCTGGACAAACAAATAATACTTTGTACGTTCTTGATTATACATTTTGCTGCTCTATTCCTGTGTTCTGCTTTTCGTATAACTCTTTAAACAGGGTTATAACAATACTAGCAGGCGACCCAGCATTGCTCGGCCTTAAATAATGCTTAAATATGATGCATTGATTAATGTAGATTTCGTATTTATTATTATATTATATTGGGCCGATTATATTGTAATGAAATGAAACTAATCCAATCCAATAAGGAAACAGGAAAAAATAGTTATTTTCATCATTCTAGGCACGTCCCTGTTATTCGTGGCAATGCAGCGATTCATTTTCAGGGTGCTGGCAATGGTCCTGTTATCATAACTTGGATCGATAGCGAGCATGAGTTGTAAAGTGGCGCATCTCCGATCTCGCTCATTGAACATTGTGTCACTTTCAGACATGACAGAAGACTCCTATTGCTCTTGGGATTTGTACACAACTCACAGATGATCTGAAAAAAAAAAAGAAAAAGAAAAAAAAAGAAATATGGGTTTATCAAACGGAAATGGAATCATGTCGTCTTTTCTTGTGCGACAATTTTATCGTCCACCCTGTATATAAGGAGGCTGTATTCATGTTTAAAATAGAAAAGTGGGCTTTTAATATCAATGTCAGCACAACAAATAACTCAGCTTTATATTTGTAGAGATTCATGGTATGTGGTTTTATTGGTTTGTAGAGGATTATTGTTTTTTGTTTTAGGCTTTGCAGAACATCATTGAGTTTTATAAAAGAAAAAGGAAAGAAAACTATAACATCAATGTTTGTTGCATTTTAGGTAAGTAAGTCAGTATCTTTGACAGCCCGATCTGGTAGAATCAGTACACACAAAAGAAAATGATAATAATAATAATAATAATAATAATAATAATAATAATAATAATAATAATATCATCAATGGTAAACTGCTATTGCAATAACGCAAACTAATTCGCAAAGATTATCAAAAGAGGGGGAGTCATTACTGGAAATCTGGGGAGACTTGTTGTCACTCAGACTCCAGGGAACACAGGTTGTTATCAAAGAGAAATCTTTGATGTTAACCTGTGAAAACTCCTAGTAAGTGAATAATAATAATAATAATGATAATAATAATAATAATAATAATAATAATAATAATAATATCATCAATGGTAAACTGCTATTGCAATAACGCAAACTAATTCGCAAAGATTATCAAAAGAGGGGGAGTCATTACTGGAAATCTGGGGAGACTTGTTGTCACTCAGACTCCAGGGAACACAGGTTGTTATCAAAGAGAAATCTTTGATGTTAACCTGTGAAAACTCCTAGTAAGTGAATAATAATAATAATAATGATAATAATAATAATAATAATAATAACAACAACAACAATAATAACAATAATAATAATAACAATAATAATAGTAGTAGTAGTAACATAAGAATAGTAGTATTAGTAGTATTAAAAGTAGTAATAGTAGTATTACTTCTTTTGTAACGTTACGCAAACACGTAGTAGCTTCAGTCGCAAAGTAGACAAAGAATAAGAAAGAACTTCTACTCGCTTTTTCCTGTTGTAACAACAACATTTAGTTCCTCATTCTCCCGCCACGCCTGACTTCTCATTACGGTTGTGACGTCTCTCACGTGGTCGTACGCTCTAACATGATGTTTTTCCCTCTTTTTCTAATACTTTTTTCTTTACCGGTGACGTCATTTCGCACGCATTTGCATACGCGCGTCCGCGCTCTGTTACACTTTCCCTGCCTCCAAGATTTCAGCTGTTTTCAGTGTTACTGTGTGTTGTATAATCTCAGATTCCGATACTCTTAGTCGTTTTTTTTACACGTTGGTGACTGTTCCTAGTGCTCCAACAGTTATTGGTATTATATTGATTTTCTTCAGGTTCCATATTCCTTTCAGTTCTCTGGCAAGTTCCACATATTTAGTCCATTTTTTTGTCTACTTGATCTTCACCCTATGGTCTGCTGTGACGGTAAAAAGAAAAAAATACGGCATGGTAGGGTGAATTTGCTGAGACTAAACAGAACCACACATCAGTCCTACAGAGCAGGACCAGAAGATTTTAAGGTATTAAGGTTAAGGTATTATTTACTTCTCCAAATATTTATTCATCGTGTTTCGTTTGATTGCTTTGTAGAGGATTTATCCTGTATTCTTTTCTTCTTTTTTTGGGGGGCAGGGGGCTCTATGGAATATAATCGAGTTTTGCAAAGAGAAAGGGGGAAAACAATAACATCAATGCTTGGTGCATTTTAGATCAGGAAGCCAGTATCTTCAGATAGCCTGATCTGGTAGCTCCCAAAATTATTATTATTATTATTATTATTATTATTATTATTATTATTATTATTATTATTATTAGTATTATTATTATTATTAGTAGTTTTTTTGTGTCTCCTTGATCTTCACCCTATGGACTGCTGTGACGGTAAAATCTACGGTTCGGTAATTCTTTCCTTCTTGTTATTTTGACACCCAGTCTTCCTGCTTCGTCGATTTTCTCATTACTAGTAGTATTAGTATTAGTGTTAGTATTAGTGTTAGTATTAGTGTTAGTATTAGTGTGGTTAGTAGTGTTTACTTCTTGTTAATTATTTTGACGTCTGGTCCGATTTTATTATTAGTACTTGTATTAGTATTATTAGTCGTGTTTACTTTGCTACCGCTAACAAAGTAATCCGGTTACAAACTGCGCACAGCAAAACAGTTTTAGATTTGATTTGTTTCTTAATGTCAGACGCAACTCCATCGAGAAATCTTCTAAACAAAATCAATTAAAATAATTAAATAACTTTAATCTTTTCGAAATTTCTCATTGGGTTAGATGAGTTTAATTATTAAAGCCGAGTCTAGGGAAATATATTTCCGGTCATCGGGTTCGATTCTTCAGTTTCGCTACCCAATCTGATTCAAATGGGCCGAACGAAAATCAAATTTTGAATTTTGTTTTTTTAAAACAAAATGGTCGAACGCAAATCAATTTTTAAATCTTTTTTTTTTTTTTTAGAGTTTTGTTTTAAACAAAACAGCCAGTAGCCAGCTGTGCATGGAATACTGTTACCACATCTGACACACATGCTGATTATTAGGGCTATGGCAACAGAATATTCTTTTCATTGTTTTGACTCTCTAGTATGTATCCGATACAGTTAGAAACAATTGAGAACCACATCATTCTATAAAAAAGCATATAAGGTATCAACGGATACACACTCGAGAGTAAAAACAATGAAAAGAATATGCTGTTGTCCTAGCCATAGTTATTATGTACTAATTCGAAAAGAAAATTGCCGATTAATTCTTAGAGGTATTATTTATATAACGGAGAGTTGTATATGTGTGTGTCCAGCTAGAGAGGAATGGGCTGGGCGAAATAGAAAAAGAGAATCGGATAGAAGGGAGGAGGGGGGCGTAAAACGGAGACGGAGGGAAAAAGACGGATAGAAAGAGGTAGATGGAATAGACATTTTTAATAGTTAAACTTTTAAATGTTACACTTATATATATAAGACACTTATATATATATATATATATATATATATATATATACGAGAAAACAGTTAATAAAACATGTTAAAAACACTTTGAAATGAGTTAAAGACATATTTAATCTGAAAAGGAAACACTAGATAAGTGGATAGTCCTTAATCCACGGAGTTTCGAAGAAATACTTTCCTTCTCGTCAGAGGGTAGGAATTAGAATAATGCGGAATCGGATTTTGCATGCAAAAGTATTTGATGAAACAACAAGTAAGTCAAAGATCTTACTTGAAAACAAAAAAAGTGAAGCAAAGGGAATATGGTAAAGAAAATGGTGATTACACATGAATGGATAGTCTGGTGGAAGATAAATAATCCAGTGACGATAAAATCCAAATATATAACTTCAAGAAAGTTAAAAGAATTTCCATTTGCACAAGTAAAATACAAGGAAATCTCGTAATTGGAAGAAGATGGTCCATAATAATCCAAAGGCAGAAATCCATGGAATAATTAAAAAAAAAAAAAATGTGTACAAGGAAAAAAGGAAAAAATTTCAATAATATTAATTCTTTAATATTTATAATATACTTTAATTTTACAATCTTGGATCATTTTGGTAAATTTAATTGTAATTTTTATTTTATATATATATATATATATATATATATATATATATATATATATATATATATATATTGGTGACTTTAATGATATATATATATATATATATATATAGATATATAATAATAATAATATATCTTTAATGATATATTTATATATATACATATATATCATTAAAAGTGTATATATATATCATTAAAAGCATATCTATATATAAATATATCATTAAAAATATATTGTTATTATTATTATTATTAAAGATATATATATATATATATATATATATATATATATATATATATATATATATATATATATATATATATATATGGCAGGCACGACAGGAAGACGAATGAACACATTTCTAAAGAAATGGCAGAAACACTAGAGGAAGACCTCCAATCTGTGGTGGAATGGGGACAAAAGTGGTTGGTCGCGTTCAATGCTGCCAAGACTAAACTAGTTTCATTCAATAATTACAAGAAACCCTCTCTACCACCTATAGCAATGGCCAACGACTCTTTATCTGAGAGTACATCTTTCAAACTCCTTGGCCTAACGTTCACAGGAAACATGAGTTTGAACAATTACATTGAAGGCATTGCCAGGGCCGCTGCAAGAAAGGTGGGCTCTCTCTCTCTACCGTGCTAGAAAACTACTAACAGCTGAAAGTATCCTGTATCTCTATAAGGCCACCATTCGCCCATGTATGGAGTATTGCTGTCACATATGGGCTGGTGCATCTGCTACTAGTCTCTCGCTCCTTGACAAGGTTCAAAAGAGAGTCGCAAACCTGATAGGCCCTGAACTGGCATCTAAGCTTCAGCCTCTGTCCCATCGACGAAATGTTGCATCCCTCTGCCTTTTCTACAAGTATTTTAGTGGTGAATACTCTGACGAACTGCAATCACTTGTGCCCCCATGACGTGAGCACCCTCGACAAACCCGACAGGCTGGTAAATCCCACCCCACACTGTAGAGATCCCTAGATGTAAAAGATCTTTTTACTTCAATAGTTTCTTCCCCAGAACCGCTAGACTCTGGAATTCAATTCCAGGTCCCTGTTTTCCCAACAGTACTGACGTGTAGAAGTTCACGTGTAACGTGAACCGACATCTTGCTGCCCAAATCCCTACATAGTGCCCCAGTAGTTTTTGCCCCTGATAGTAGCCCCCTACACCAAAGTTGCAATTTGCTTTGTTTGGGGTGAAAATGTAATAAAAAAAATATCATTAAAGTCATCAATGTATATATATATATATATATATATATATATATATATATATATATATATATATATATATATCGTTTCATCCGCTCGGGAAACATGTAATCAAAATGGACTGCGAAAATGCTTTTATACATTCTGAACACATTTTAAATATATTTTAATTATTTTACATTTTGAATAATTTCTGAAGAGGACGCTACACAGAACGTCTGAAACGCGTAAAAAACTATTTCAATGATTTCTAAACATTATTACAATAATCTAAATATGATACCTCTTTATATGAAAAATCAAAACACGGAGTAATAAAAAAATGTTAAAAAATACATAGCAATTGTTGGTGACCTTTCTTATAAACGGTAGCGTTTGACTATATGCTTAAGTGGCAGTTTTAGTCATTTAGAACCGCTTTAAAGCTTCACCGATCACTCATTTTTCGACCAAATTTCAAACAATTATTACAGTTTATAGATCAGCTATATTGTGAAAAAAAAAATTCAATTATCGTTCAGTAAAACAAAAATTATAATGAGTTTACTAGTGTTCAAAATCGTAAAAAATGTAAGGAGGTGAGCGACGTTTTTTATGACTGCTTTCCATAGCAACTACGTCGCTTCAGCGACTACTGTTGCTAGCAATTCACCATTCTTGCGAAAATAGAAGTAACAAGTGAAACAGAGAGAATGAAAGAATGAAAGGGAGGTAATTGGGGATGTCATTGAAAACAGACGAGTGTCCTACATTGTTATTACATATGTGTATGTTACGTTTATGGGGCAAAAACAAAACTGAAATAAAAAAGTGAATTTACTGGAAAAATATGGATTACAATAAGAAAATTTATAGCTTAAAATATTGCAGCATTAAGATGTTTAAAATTCAATTTATAACATTATATAATCAATTCTTAATGCGTCAATATTTTAAGTTATAAATTTATTATATTTTGACTACAATATTTTGTCTTTTTCTTTTTCAGTTTTAACAACTAGTCCTTTTACTTTTCCATGTTTAATCTTAACCATATTACTTTTCATGCTCGCATTTTTCTATGTAAAATATATAATAATATAATATAATATAATACATTATAATATATATATATATACACGTACACTACGACTAACATGTTGCAGATATATCGCAATAAATGCTCTTTTCTTTACCCCCCCCATATATATATATATATATATATATATATATATATATATATATATATATATATATATATGCAAACATATCTATGTGCTTGTCAGTACGTTCGCTAGAATCTATGTGTGCGTGTGTGTAAGTGTCTATCAATCTCTTACCATATCCCTGTCCGGGGTCAGTGTCCGTTTTTGAATAGGGTGACCTGCAGCCATCCTTTCATCCATTTTGGTAGATTCGATAGATCCGCATCCCGTGCGCCGGACATCGTAAAATGTTTATTTCTTTTGCAAGCTTAAGCAAACCCCTTCCTCCTCTTCTAACAAACACTGACCATTTCTTTTTAGCCCGGCCATTTGCTTTGTTGCTTCGACGTAATCGTCTTATGTCCACCAATTATCTACTTAAATACATCGAGCGAGAACGAGTAAATTATTACATGCATACACCACCGTACAATAAAAATAGAACCATTTGGGACATCTGCCAACACAGCGCAAATAAAAAATGCGTCCGCTTATTAAACACAAAAAGCATTGACGATATCTTATATTGATCTGGACCTGTTATTATTCATCCTACACACACACACACACACACACACACACACACACACACACATACATATACATATATATATATATATATATATATATATATATATATATATATATATATACTAGCATGGGTGCCCGGCGTGGACCGGGTATTTGGAGGTGTATGTTGAGCAAAAAAAAAAAAAAAAAAAGCGGTCAATTTTTTTTAACTTTGACCCCTATTATGACCCCTTAAAATTTATTGTTTTGGGCTCAAATCAAGTTATTAAGTTAGATCCATGTCCAAAGAACCTATATCTAAAATTTCAAGTGTTTCGAACTCCAAATTTTCGGAGGAGTTTGGTAGAGTTCTCACAGGTCAAATCGTTGAACTTTGACACCTTAATCGCAAAAATTCCGGCCGAAAAACGATCAAATAGATTTTCCCAAATCTCAGTACCCCGTATATCAAATTTCGAGTCTATAGACTTAAAATTGACAGAGTTATTGTGTAGGAAAATGTACACACACAGACACACAGACAGACAGATACACAGACCCGTTCACTTTTATAGATATAATATATATATATATATATATATATATATATATATATATAAATTCGTATTCCTGTCTGTCTGTTTGTTTGTTCACAATTTGATTAATATATAAAAAAGGATCATTACTTTAATATTTCAGTTACTTCTATATATAGTATGGTTCTTTCAAAATATACGATTATGAGGTCACCACATTTGCATACTATATTAAGGAAAATCGATTTTACTAAATAGTTGTATGTTAGTTTAAGTTTCTAGCGAGAGAGTTGTTTTAAGTGTTCTATTTAAGAGTATTATTTCATCAACTTTAAATAACAATTATATTTATAATAAATTAAATTTAATATTTTTGGAATTATTATTTCCGACATCGATTTTTTTTAGACACGGTTAGAGCTATTTCTCCTGATGAGTGTAATGTGCTTTGTCTATTGTCTTTGTAAAATGAACATTATATGGTGTTTCCTTCCAAAATGTAACTGAATCCTCCCTACTCAATAATGTGTCCACCCCCTACGTGTTAAAAGGAACAGTCCACTCTCGCATCTATATCCCTTCCCCTATTATAAATATAAACTGTGTATCATCTATTATAAATGTCGTTATCCGTCCACGTTCTGTGTACCCCGCTATATATCGTTATGTCCACCGCAACCAAACTATATATATATATATATATATATATATATATATATATATATATATAATAAATTATATTTGTTAAAGGAATTGGCTAGAATCGAACCCAGTAATCAAACATTAAAAAAATACATATTGCAATTTAGATACGATAGAAATGTGGAGCATTGTCCATTGTGTTAGAAATAAGAGGTCAGAGTTAGGACAGTGGAAATCAAATCAAGGAATGTCTTTGTTTTGTCACAAACGTGTTGGAGGCGTATGTGTATATAAATCCATGTGAGAAACATTCACGTGTTGAGCACGATTCTGACGTCACAAAGAAAGATAGTTTACAATATATTCAGTTAAGTCAGAGTCAGTAAGGAGACGGAGAAGTTAGAGAGGAGTTGAGTTGACAGTTAGAATCGGAAGAGTGAGTTAGGCGACCCCCCTTCCGCAAGCGAACCAGAAAGGAAAACAAGACAATTTAATTCTGCATCATCTCATCCAGCTGGAAGAATAAATATCATTATGTTATTTGTAAGTCTTCGTTCGTCATCATTTCAACCGGAAACGTAATGTGTCTTGTAAATGAACATTGTGTAAAACCGTTCCAACTGTCTGTCTCCGCTCTTAAATAGTCTGTTATATTCATCGTTAATGTTTCTCGTTCTGTGTTAAAAAAACAATCAACTCTGATATCTATATCCCTTTTACTACAAATAATGAACCGAACAAGTTATTGTCATCGTCATTGTTGTCGCACTATACGTCATTATATGTCTCCGATATGTACAACTCTCCGCTACACATCTTCTATAATATAAATCTCATCTGTGTGTTTAAATATATGTATGTATGTATGTATGTATGTTTATGTCAGGTCATGCCATATGCTACTGGCACCATTTAACTCAGTACTACCTGCCTCATGGTCGGGGTCACCGGCGACTATACTGGTTCCCTCACCAGACTTGTTTGGTGAGGAGGGTGGCTAGTCTCCCTGAAGGATTAAAAACAAGACATTCCAAAGGGCGAATGAACCCTTTTTCGGGGTCAACGGCCAACTAGCACCGTGTATATTTGTGTGTGTGTGTGTATGTGTGTTGGGGTGGAGAGGGCTCCCGAAAGCCGTGGTGAAGGCAACCTTTCTAGGAGAAGCAAATCTCTGATATAAAAAAGCCATAAAACGGGAGACCAGTACCCGCATTAAGCTGGTCTACAGTTTAATTTGTTGCTGGCTATCTTGCTCTTGCTTATTTCTGGATCTCAACATTTTGAACCGAGAGAGAGACTTAGCTGTCATACAAAGCTAAGATTCTGTAACATCATCTGTGTATAGATATTCCCTCAGGCATTTGTCTATTAAAATGGTCCTGTGGCGATGGAAGTCATTTTTGGGCTCATGGACTGAGGGGGTGGCACTCGTCTGACAAGACGTGGCAATCGTCATGCATGTATGTACGTATCTTTCTTTTGAAAGCTTGTACATGAAAGTTGTGATGCTCTACATCAGTGGTTCTCAACCTTTTTTTCATCATGGACCCCTTTTCCCTTCTTTTTATCTTGGTGGACCCCTTCATAACTATTGGTCATAAGACAATCTTCTATTTTTCACTCATATAAATTTTGAGGTTTTAATAATCAAAGAAATATTATATAATCAAGCTTTATTTGTAAATGAAAACTAATTTAATGCAAATAAAGTATTCTACAACAACTATAATAATAATGATGAGTTTTGTTATGTTTTGCCTGTGGACCCCCAGGAATATTCCATGGACCTCTAGAGTCCATGTGGACCCCGGTTGAGAACCCCTGCTCTAGAGAAAAGAAAGCAGGCCCACAGCAATCTGAAGCGAGAGGTTCGCAAAGGTTTAATTGATGGTCTTAACCATGACACACACACACAGCTGGAAATGCGACACTCGTGAACGAGTGCTTCTGTCAAAAGGTGGCTACGTAAACCACCTTAAGTCACACAAAACTCCCGTTCAGGTCAACTTTGCACCTGTTAGTCCGAACCAAACGATCTGTTTAACATGCAGCAAAGTTTGCAAGTCTACTGCTGGTCTGAGAAGACATGTGGTTGTTCATAGGAATACCCTTCAACCTCAATTTGTATGTCACATCTGGTTCAAGATGTGCAAATCTGCGGTGGGAGTGCAGAGTCATCTGAGATGACATGGACCACAGGATTGGGAGAACTCAATGTGACGGCGATCATCTGGAAAGATGCAGCAATCATCATGTATGTATGTATGTGTTTATGTATGTATGTATGTATGTATGTATGTGTGTATGTATGTATGTATGTATGTATGTATGTGTTTATGTATGTATGTCTGCCTAAGACTTTCACGAAATCTGTATCATTTTCAAGCTCGACCCTCCGGACGAGAAATATCGAAAGATTGGCCAAAAACATTAATTACTTCACCTTTAACTGGGCACTTTTTTACAAGGAGGGGCCGCTTTTTTCGCCAATATTTTCGAAAGTTATCTCCTCTTTTCGATTGACTAGCCTTAATTTAAACCTTCGCCACTTCCGGTTTGGAAATGAACGCAATCACAAAGACGTCATGTTTTTTTTTTCACGTTCTTTTCCTCCTTCGTGGTACGGATTCGAGTCTGCCTTCCTACTACCACTTTTATTTTTTTGCTCAACACACACATCCAAACACCCGAGCAACGTCGGGCACCCAGGCTAGTATATAAAGAGAGAGATAGAGACAGAAAGAGTAATAGTTTCTGACATCGGTTTTTGATATTGCCCAACATTTCAGATTGTCTAAGTTATTGTGACTGAGTTATCTTTGATCTTGATATCGCTTGATAAGAAATTAAAATTTCCAGTCAGACCCAGCAACCTCATCATCTAACCATTAATTAACCCCGACTGACCCTCCATAAAAAGTAAATGTCATCGACTCGATAATGATGCGTTTAATTATAGACAACGGAAAGAATAGCACAGAAGACCTGTGGGGTTAAAATGGAGAATAATGTCTGGCCATATGGAATAAACTATGCAGTTTCCTCATATCCCAATCACACTTATATTTTAACAAGCTCAACAGACGTAGATGGGCATGACGTAAGCCGTTCGTTATCGTCTCCTTATTTTCGATTTCGGTATTTTTAAAATTTGAATTGTTCTTTAGTGAAACCCATTTTTAGGGTTCTACTTCTTAGCGGATACTTTTTGGGGGGAGTAGGTTTTCGGGAAATTTTTTTTAGGAAAATAGCTTTAAGGAATACAGGAGTGTGTGGGATATGGTAAACGCACGCAAAATAATGAGTACAAAAACAGTTCACTATTATATATGTGCATACACCTGTATCTATCTTTATACCTATGAAATTAAATTTCTTTTTTTCTCGCTCGACATTGATATTAAAAGCCTACTTTTCCTATTTAAAATTTATCAAAACGAACTTCTTAATATACTGATGCATGAAGATGAACTAATTTGCATATTTCTTTGAAAAACGAGCATTCAGTAATTAATTATTCATTTGTATGGTTTCTTATTAGACGATTGGTTTCATTTAACTTTTATGCTTAGTTCTTTTTATGCATAGTTTTAACATTGTGCATAATTGCGTAGAGTTTCTATACATTTTTTTCTCTCTCTCTGTCTCTCTGTCTCTCTCTCTCTCTCTATATATATATATATATATACTTTTTTTTACCGTATCTTTCTGTTAAGTTACATTATTGCTTCAGCTACCCGGCTGTTTTTTTGGGCGTCTGTAGCTTCCTCAGACTTTTACAGAAATGTTCGTTATGATGGGATGAAAGAGTGAATGATGTTTGTAAAAGTCTGAGGAAGCTACAGACGGCAAAAAAAAACGGCCGAGTAGCTGAAACAATAATGTAACTTAACAGAAAGATACGGTAATAAAAATAAAACGCATATTTGCTCTACAACAGTATTGAGCACTTTCTTCAGTTTTTATTAATTACCATTTCTACTATATATATATATATATATATATATATATAGTCTAAAGAAGCTTTGAATAAAAAAATGCAAAAATAAAAATAAAGAATGCAGTTTAAATTCCAGGAAGAAAAATATATTAATTTTAACCCTATTGCAAATTAAATACCTACATAATCCGACTTCTAAAAAGTTTATAATGATAAAAGAGAATTCATTTCTATAAGGATGAAAAAAAAAGGCCTTAACTAAAATTGTTAAATAGAAATAGACTTAGCATTTGCATAAGCCGATTTCGCAAAAGTCTTCAATTTTAAAACAGAACATTAGGATCAAAAGAGAAAAGCTTAACTAAAATTTTGTAAATAGAAAACGGAGATCATCAGCTGCTTACCATGTAGCTGTTTCGGAGATTTAAGTTCCAAATTAAAAAGTTGGCATGTGCGGGTCCTCAACAACATTATATATATATATATATATATATATATATATATATATATATATATATATATATATATATATATATATATATATATATAGTAAGTTATAAAATGTATATGGCGATTAAGCTACACTGAATGTTCCGCGTTTCATCCACTTTAGGATTCTTCAGGCTTATGCGCGAATTCTGTGGTTATTTGTCGTTTTTATATGCTCCTCTCCTATTGAAATTCTTTGAATATATATATGGAGGTGAAAGGACCTGAATACTCAACGTTTCGCCCGATTTATGCGGGCTTTTTCCAGAGGGATGGTCATTGATGAGAGAGTCGGAAGATTTGGGGCTATATATAATGATGGGGGAGAGCAGCGTGTTTTCCTTATGTAAATTAGATGTCTATATACATATATACATTTTATGAGAGAAAATAAATTAGAGTAAACTAGCGTAGTGGATTACGTCTAAAAGTTAAACTATCGTAGAGATGTAAAAGATTGCGCCTGGAAATATAACCGTGATAGATTAAGTAAATAAAATGAAACGAGATTACGAAGAGCGTTTTTAAAAATTACAGATAATTGAATTGGGATAAAATAGCGTAGTAACTGTAGATGGCGTCTAAAAATAAGAATAGGAGGTGATAAAAATGGGGTCTAAAAATAGTGATAAAATAAAATACAGTAAATAAGTAAAATAAAAATAATAAAATGAAGTAAAATTACGAATGGATTTTAAAAAAATATATATATATTTCGAGTTTTTACCTGTGTCTAAATTGTTCTCTTTAATAATTATTTTCGACAGATAGGGAGCAATGTGGAAAAAAAACCCTTTTCTTTGTTTAATTATATTATTGGAATGGGAGAATATAGCTGACTCAATTAAACGTCGCGTGGATCAAGGGAACTTTATACTATAGATATATAGATGATATTTTTATTCCCCCCCTCCGTCTTCCAAAATAGAGAATATCTTCCGACTCTCTCGTCAATTACCATTCCTCTTGAAAAAGCCCGCACAAATCGGGCGAAACGTTGAGCATTCGTCCTTTCACCTCCATTTTATTTCATATTGTCAGATTTAATCTAGCTCAACAATCATGTATATATATATATATATATATATATATATATATATATATATAAATATATACATATATATATTAGGATTTTATTATATATATATTTATATATATATATTAGGATTTTATTATATATATATATATATATATATATATATATATATATATATATATATATATATAATATCCGTAACTGTATCTGTGTGTATATCAAACTTCTGCCTGAATATTTGGTCTACAACACAGACTTGATTTGGAGCTCAGGAACACTTTTGATTTGTGCATTTAGCCGATAAAAATGGTTGATAAGTTGTTAAAATTGAAGAAAAAAGAAACAGTTGACTTTGACAGGAGTAAATCGACTAACTTCTGAGCATGCGTACATATACATTTTAGTTTGAAGTCGCTTAATGTTAATTTTTAGCGATATATTAGACGGCAACGACAAAAGCCGGAGCGCTGAATGCTTTGTTTCGATTAATTCATTCGCGGTGGTTTTATTAAACTTTTGGAATCATTATTATTTATATTGGGTACAATAACCAATATGTAGTTTGCTCTATAACGATAACTGCGGAATTTGCATGAATTGAACAGCCCGCCTGTAGAACTCTGTTCCATTGGTCTGCTTTCCAGCTTATTACAATGATGTTGTCCTGAAGTTCAACGTAAACAAATTCTTATTTAATCGTCTTCTTAAATAATCTAATTTTACCAAATCTCTACTACTAATGATTACAGTAGGGGGGGCACTTCTCAATTAATATATTACACAGAATGTTTGATCTACAGACTTGAAATTTTTTATATATATATAGTTTTATATATATATATATTTTTTTTTATTTAAAACTGTATATATATATATATATATATAGTTTTATTTAAAACTATATATATATAGTTTTAAATAAAATACTAGGCGGAAGTTTCTCGAGAGCTCTTTCGGCTATCATCTCGTCAGGAGTAAATCGATAGCAATCTAAATAATATTGTAACGAAAATTAATAGTTCTATTGGGGAACTTATTTAATGTGCCAACGTACGGGGACATTAATTAAATTTATTTACGTTTATAAACGATTAAAAATTTTGGCACAACGAGGGAGAAAAAAAAAGCGGGAGAAACAACATTTTTAATCGTTTTTAAACGTAAATAAATTTAATTAATGTCCCCGTACGTTGGCACATTAAATACTAGCAAAGATACCCGTGCTTCGCACGGAGCTTTGTTGCGCACTCGGGTACCAAAATCTGTGGGCACCTTTCCAGTAAGTTGATGTTGTAAGAGCAACGATTGCATAAGGTGATTAACATTTTAACTACCTCTTGTAGTGACTGAAATTCAATCAGGAACTTCACAAAACATTTTCATCAAAAAGGAAGGTTACTTGATGTTACATAGTAAATTTGTCATTGAAGTCATTTTCAACTCTTGCTTAAATTTTATCTTGCACATTCAATACTAAAAACTTACCACAATCAGATCATGTCAGTTTTTCCTCATATCCATTTCTCGAACTTTTCACTATAGAGCCTCAGGGTAAACTACATTTCTGCTGCTTTGATTTGGAGCCAGAATGTAGAGTTTTTCTGAACTTCCTGTCCGGCTGATGGAGACGTAGAACATACCGTGACTGAAGCAGTCTGATGTCAAGTCTACGCCAATGGTGTTAAATGTCTGACCTTGACTTTTGTTTATGCTCATTGCAAAACACACCTTCACAGGAAATTGGAGTCTCCGGAATTTAAATGGAAGTACTGAGTCCGATGGAACTAAGGGGATCCTTGGCAGTAGAACGGTTTCGCCTTTGTAGGGACCACAGGAAATGGTGGCCTCAAGTACATTGGTGTGCAATCTGGTGATAACACATCTGGTTCCGTTTGTTGTTTTTGGCGGTTCCAAGGATCGAAGAATCATGATTGGCGATCCAATTTTGAGATTTAAAATGTGTGGAGGCATTCCAGATATCTCCAAAGAGTTTAAAAACTCCACAGTGTAGTGAACAGCTTCATATTCATTAGTAGCCGAATCAACTGACTTGTATTGCTTTGTGTCTCCTGGAAATTCATCCATTATTGAATTGTTCAAATGATTCACATTGCTGTTTAATGGCGAAATAATAGCCCTCTCAGCAAGCCAATCCGGTGATTTTCCATTGTTTTGCAGGTCTGGGTACACTTTGTCTTTCAGTTGCTTCTGATTACCGACACATTTACCAAGCGCAGTTGGAATCTTAATTGTGTCAGGTGAAGAAGTGATAGGAAACTGACCATTACCGATTTGGAGAAGCAATTTTGAGAAGTCTGCTGCAGCTGTGTTATCAGAGATATAGGCTGTCATATTAGTAGTCAGTCTCTTCACTATAACGTGCCTCCAGAGATAGGATTGTTTCAAACTTGCATTGACAATGTTAGCCCTTGTGCCATTTTTAACCACTGGGAGGATTTGACGGAAATCACCGCAAAATAAGGTTGGAATGCCACCCATGGGATTCTTGTTTCCTGTAATGTCTTGCAGTGTTCGGTCAATTGCTTCATAAGCACTCTTGTGCGTCATTGGGGCTTCGTCTACAATGATTGCAGAGGTGTCTCTAATTACATTTGCCAAGGCTGAGTTACCAGTAATTTTGCAAACTGGCTGATCCATTCGATGAGTATCCAAGGGTACTTTAAAAGTGCTGTGAAGAGTGCGGCCACCTTGTAGTAGAGTAGCAGCAATGCCACTGAATGCTGTTGCAAGCACAATCTTTCTCATGGATCTAATCTTTGCAAGGATCAAATTGATTACAAAAGTCTTGCCCGTACCACTTGGAGCATCAAGAAACATCATGTTTTTGTTCATTTCACCTTGTGCTTCCAACATTGCCATGAATGAATTGTAAACTTCTCTTTGAGAATCGGTCAGTTTTTCTTGCATATTTTCTGCTTGTAGGGAAAGTTCTTCAAGATTATAAGTAACTTCACGTTGATACTCTCTCGCGAGTCTTTCATCTCTCCCTTGCATTGGTGCAGGTAATCCATAGCTTGCCAATGGTTGACCGCACATAAGGAGAACTTTTTCTTCAATTAGACAAAGAGTTTTATTGTAGATGTCCTCATTAAAATCTGCTTCTGGATTGTTAACTTCTTGCCTGTATCTGTGAAGAATGTCTTCAGATATTACATCACGAAAAGCCATCCTGCCAGGTGAGGATGTGTGCATGCGGCAGTCCTCTTTTTTGATATTCAATACTGTACAGGAAAGCCCTCAACCTGACAAATCCTCCCTTTTTAATAAATTCAAGTAACTTTTTTAGCTTCTGCCTGAAAACCCTGGCAACAATATCTGAACGATCCTGAGGGTCTTGCCCTTGAAGACAATTTTCTGTAATTTCTGTCCACTTTGGATTTGTTGTGAACGTGATGAAGAGGTCGGCTCGGCCCATTCGCCGAACATATGCCATGGCATCACTTTGACGCTCAAACATGTATCGAGGGCCTCCTGTATAAGTTGCCGGAAGAACAACTCGTTGACCAAACTGTTCTGGATTCCCATCCTCCCTAAGAATTGAATCTCTCAAGTTGCTATAATTGTCAGCTCTCAGGGTCTGTTGCTCACGCCTCAGGAACTGTAAACGTTCTGTTTCAATCTTGCAGTACACATCCACCAGCCATTGTTGAAATAGCCTTCGGTACCAGAGAAAATAGTTTCCAGGCCGAGTCATTAAATGGTACGAATAAAATTGCTGTTGGGTAACTTTTCGCCCATTGGATGCCTTCATGTAGATGTTGTAAGATGGAGAACCATAGGGGTACATTAACGGGTACATTAAAGTATCGTAGAGGGGATGTAGTTCGGAGATCCATTTTAATGTATCATTTCTAAAACGCAAGACAATATCCCGGTTAGCTGTTGGTTCATTCTCCATTAATATTCCAATCTCATACGTTGTTGTTGGAGCATTGAATCGCCGTGGATGCTCTTCTTGCGGCCTTTGGTCTTCCCTTATGACAACTTTATGTTCTACCAAGTGTTCTTCTTCAATCCTCTCCTTTGTTGTTTTCAGCTGACAAATGAAGCTGTTGTTCTCATGTAAAAATTCAGTCAGACTTTGGAGAATGTCTCTATTGAGTCTACTGTCACGTCCCCGATTATGTAGTTCCTCTTCCAGACTATCCAAGAAGTAGACTTGAATAAACTTTGCTGTTTCATCTTCAGGTGGTAAAAGACTCCCAATCTGGTGGCAAACCTGGTCTCGAATTCTAAAAGAAGGATTCCACCCATGTACTGCCGCAATTTTGTGACCAAATGATGTCATTGCAAAACAATTGTTATAACTGCGTAGATTTTGCAGAAAATCTTTAGAGATGGGACCATTGCCGGAGAGCAAATCTTGAAGCAACTGAGGCAGTGGTGGAAAGCTATCAAGCACAACTTTGCCAGAAGAACAACAACAACCAGGGGTTTCTCCTTTAAATTTTACAGCTGAGCAATGTTGACATACTTTGTCCATTTTTCCTATATCAGCTGTAGTGAGAGAGTCATTTTTGTTGTAGAGCAATCCTTTTCTATTGCAGTGTTCTATTTCATGGTGTCTCAAAGCAGTCATTCGTTGTCTAGCTGCCTCGTTTTCTGTCAATTGCTGGGGCAAAGTCATACTCTCTCTCCATGCAGCCTCTCGTTGTTGCCCTTGGTATAGGCAAAGGCTTCGTTGGGTTTCCGATTCATTCTGATGTCGTTGAGCCACTCTCAACTGACCTTGTGTACGTCTACTTACCTCATATAATTCATTCGATCGTAATATTGCTTCTCTTTCCAGTGCATATCTTTGCCTTTCTTGAATTTCATCTTGTGATGAATTTAACCGCCTTACAGCATGTCTAGTTCTGTCAGCTTCACGTTGGGTTTCTCTTTCCAAATCTGACAGTCTTGCTCTCCTTTCTCTTTGACGTATCCTGTTAAGTTCTAGACGTCTTTCTCTATCTGAATTGTTTTCATTGGAGCGAATTGCAGCAACTCTTAGTCTATTAGCTTCCAATCTTTCCATTCTTTCTTCCTCACTTTCGTTTCTACTTCGTTTGAGTGGCATAATTTCGGTTTTAAACGGAATTGTTTAACGATATTAATGATTGTAAATTAATTAAGCGTAAAGGAAATGTATACTAACTGAAATGGACGAACTATAAATAATATTTCTGAATAGTACAATTATAAACAATTATATTGTACCTATTTACTATGCCTCCCCACGGGACAGAGTTAGACACCAGGGTCGTTTTTTAACGTGGAGAAAAGGTACAAAAATAAAAATTGTCTCAGTCGTGAAGGATTTCTCCTCCACCGAAAGAGAACAAGAAAATGAAGTGCAGCATCTGAAGAACAGATACTACACTTTGATCTTGACCAAAAGGAATGAATAAAAGCGACCTACGTGTGACTCATTACTTCTGGGTGTAAACGTCACAGTCTAAAAGTAATAATTAAAAAAAAAAGTAAATGTAATACCAACTTAGGTTAACTAAGTAAACAGTACAATTAAAACAGTTCTATTAAAACAAATAATTACTAAGATCTAGGTAATTGTTAGTCTCATTGTTATGGTTTTAAAGAAGAAAATGTGTAAAAAAAAGTTCTGCTTTTGTGAGTACGTGTATTTCTTTTAAATTACATAACCTTTTTATTTTATTATTTATATCTCTTTTAAATTTATATATTTTGTTAGTAAACTGGAAGAAATTCAGTTGAATAAAACCTTGTTCGTGTTCTTTACGTTAAACTCATATTTTTATAAAAGGTTCATCCGGTTTAAAGAAAGCACTAAGTTTAAATAAGACTGGAAATAACTAATTCAATATATAAATAGAAAAATGAAATAAATATAAGCTTTAAGTCTTAAGATAGTAATAATCAAAATGTAATAAATTATTTGTAGTTCAAATCTATGATAAACAGGCTTTCGAAATAGGCTCGACCAGAAAGATTAAATTGGAACGAAATTATAATCTCCGTGCCATTTTCAAAACAACCCCACAAAAGTAACGGTATCCTGCAGTTGGTTAAATGACAATGGTTGTAAGAAAAATGTAAAAGAAAATGCGCTTATCTGTTTATTTTGACCTGTTTTATTTAATTAAAAAAAAATTGGCTATAACTGGAAGAGAGCGTTATGTTTTGGGGGTTGTTTAAAAATAGAATGGAAATAAAGTTAGTTCCGTTTTAATTGTGTTTAATTGCGGCAAGCGCTAACAAAATCGAAAAATCACTGTTTACATTCGAAATGTTAACTTTTATAGGTTTACAGGTTTGCTGACAAGGCTGGGGGTGTTTAATACAATTATTTTACTAAATTGATTTTTTTCATTTAAAAATAAAATTATTTATTTTTTAATAAAGTTTTATTTTAAAATATTTGTTTTTGTTTATTTATATAAAATTACGATAGTTGAATTGTATTCTTTCAATTATATTGGCAAGTAAAATATAAAAGATTAAAACGGAACGAAATTGAAATTTCCATTACATTTTCAATACAATCCCAAAACATAAAGCTTTGCTCGCCAATGAATTGTTTTGATAATATACGTAAAGTGAAATAAATCAAATATAAAATTAAATGAAAATATATTAAATAATTAAATGTTAAATAGATTTTGTAAATAGTACAGTTGAAATGATTAGAATATTTCCAATATGTAATAAGGTCGAGGTAATTAGTTAAAGAGATTTAATATAATGTGATATGCAAATGAGCATAAGTCATTCGATATGGGGGTGGTTTGTAGACTAGTATATAAAGAAATTAGGCATAGATTCTTATGTCTCCTATAACAGAAACATCCTAAAATGGGTTCTAATGTTTCTCTACCAGGAGAGATCTACCCTCTTACCTCCTTTATATTTCGTTGATGATGGAGAGCTGTACACACAGACAGAAACACACGAACCCTATTACTTTATAAAAATATAGAAGTTCCCCAATAGAACTATTTATTTTCGTTACAATATTATTTAGATTGCTACCGATTTACTCCTGACGAGATGATAGCCGACAGAGCTCTCGAGAAACTTCCGCCTAGTATTTTATTTAAAACTATATACAAATTCTGTACCTCTAAACATTTATTTAAATATATATATATATATATATATATATATTTCAACTTACTTTTTCTTCAATTCAATATATATGTATATATATATATTTTAACTTACTTTTTCTTCAATTCAATATATATATATATATACGTTTTATGTTTTATTACCGTTTTTTTTCTGTTCAGTTACATTATTGTTTCAGCTACGCGACCGTTTTTTGGCCGTTATGTAGCCTCCTCAGACTTTACAGAAAACGCTTTTCTGTAAAGTCTGAGGAGGCTACATAACGGCTAAAAAATGGTCGCGTAGCTGAAATAATAATGTAACTGAACAGAAAAAAACGGTAATAAA
Source organism: Euprymna scolopes (assembly GCF_053919585.1). Taxonomy (NCBI): domain Eukaryota; kingdom Metazoa; phylum Mollusca; class Cephalopoda; order Sepiida; family Sepiolidae; genus Euprymna; species Euprymna scolopes. The sequence goes on from NC_136523.1 coordinate 17,851,979, forward strand.
AAATAAAACGCATATCTGCTCTACAACAGTATTGGGCACTTTCCTCAGGTTTTTATTAATTACCATTTCTACTATATATATATATATATATATATATATATATATATATATATATATATATGACTTGGGTGCTATCAGCTAGAATCGAAACCAAAACATGCGACACTTAATCTCACTCCTACTCTCTCTTTCTCCCTCTCTCTCTCTCTCACACACACACACACACACACACACACACATACACACACACACATATATATATATATATATATATATATATGTATTCAAACTTACTTTTTCTTCAATTCAATGAATATATAATTTCTTCTTCACTCATTCTTCCAAAATCAGCCCAGCCTTGACAGTAGTTTTAAATTCTTTTTCCTACGCACATCTTATCTTCCTTTTAATAATATTATTTGAACTTATTCCCTTTTACTTGCCCCCATTTGTGAATTAGTCCACGGATTTCTGCTTTTTGGATTACTTTGGACCATCTTTTAATTACGCGATTCCTTTGGATTTTACTTGTGGAAATGGAAATTTAACCAACTTTTTTGGATTTTGGATCTTTGGATTTTACCGTTATTGGATATTTTACCCTTCACCAGACTATCCATTCACCTGAAATCACTTTTTTCTTCACCATATTCCTTCTGCTTCACTATTTGTTACCAAGTAAGATCTATGACATACTTGTAGTTTCATTAAATACTTTTGCAAGCAAAATCCGATCCCGCATTTTGCTAAATCCTACCTTCTACCCTCTAATGATGAGAAATAAAGTATTTCTTCGAAACTCCGTTGTTGAAGGTATGTACTTTCTTTGTCTGGCAAAAGACAAACATGTTTATTCCGTACCTTATTTATCGTTATATGCGAACACACACCAGATATGTTGTTTTGTGACATTTTGAAAACCAGCCGATCACACGTAAATACACGTATGAAGAATGGACGCACATTCAATAAGACACTCGTTACATACACTAAATAGTAAAGCACTTACATTTAAAGTGGCAAGATGCTTTGTGTGAGGTTAAAAATAGTGAAAAAACACCAGTAGATAGTGTTTACGAAAAGCACCAAAACATACACTAAAATGCCTGGATTTCGCAGAAACTAATTGACATGCAATCTAAGATAATGAGTGGATTCAGTATTAAATAATTCGGGACCGGTCGATATGCGGTAAAACAAACCACACAAATACAAGGGGAGTCACGGGAAACGGATGTTTTTAAGGTAAAAGATAAACAAATAACAACAAACTAAACGGCATCTTAAGCAGGTTTAGAGAGTATCTTCCTCAATCTCTATCTCTTACTTAAGGAGAGCAATAAGGGTTCTAAAAACATTCATTTCAGTGACTCACCTTAAAATAAATCTTGCACGAAAACGAAACAAAACATAAACAAAACAAAATCCAAAACAAAACTAACCAAAACAGAAAAAAAAAACGAAAACAAAAAACAAAAAACAAAAAAAAAAACAAAACATAAAAAACAACAAAAACCAAACAAAGCAAAAACAAAACAAAACAAAATAAAAACGAAACAAAACGAAACAAACAAAAAACAAACAAAAACAAAACAAATCAAAGAACAAACAAAACAAAAACAAAACAAAACAAAGCAAAAAAAATTCACAGACCCGTTTTAAATCGTGAAAAAAAGAGAGATTCATTTGATTAGCCATACTCTAACAAATTTATTGATTTGATTCATGTTTAACCCCAACCCTAACCCTTACCATGGAATTGGCGTCAGGACAATAACGCTATTAAATTATAACGAAATTATAAGAATAAAATTTATCACAATGAATCAATTTGGCATAAAATGAACCCAAAGTGGTTGATATGCCGAAGAAGAATACCACCAAAGCAAATACTATGAATATATTTAAAACATGAAGCGTAATACATTTTAACAAAATGACTATTAAGGATTAATTAATATGATGTAAACGAAAAAGCAAAGCAAACCAAACACAATAAAATAAATATTTGCAGACAATCACACCAAAATCATTTAAACCGCGAACACTAATGATAGCTTTGATTAGTGTTTAAGCTAAACTATTTCACAAACACTAACCCTAAGCTTAACCCGAAATGTAAACTTAACCCTAACCTTAACCTCAACCATAACTACAACTTTAATCCTTACTCTAAACATAACTTTAGCATCATCCCTAACTCTAACTCTAACTCTAAACCTAACCTTAACCCAACCCTAACTCTAAGCCAAACACTAATCATAAACCTTACCCTAAACCTAACCATAACCCTAACGTTAACCCCAAACCTAATCCTAACTCTTACACTTACCCTAACTTAAACCCTAATCCTCACACTAACCACAACTCTACCTCTACCTCTAATCCTAAACATAACTGAAAACCTATTCTAACTCTAACCCTAACAATTAACCCAAACCCTAACATTAAAACAAACCATAGTCCTAACCCTAACCCTAACGCTAAACTTAACATTAACACTTACCCTAATCCTAAGCCTAAGCTTAACATTTACCCTTGCCCTAACCCTCACATTAACCCCAACCCTAACGCTTACTATAACCCCAACTCTAACACTAACCTTAAACCTAACCCTAACCCTTATCCTACCCCTAACTTCAACCATAATACAACCCAAAACCTAACCCTGACCCTACATTTAACCCCAACCCTAACCCAACCCTTTACCTTAAGAATAACCCTTACCTTAACATCAAACCTAATCCTTACCAAGACTAACACTAACCCTAACTCTAAACTAACCTTAACTCCAACTTAAACCGTAACTCTAACCTTAACACCAACCCTAACCTTAACCCTAACTCTAACTTCAACATCAAACCTAACCTTAACCTTAATCTTAACCTTTCCGCAATCCTAACCTTAACTATAACCTTACCCTAACCATAACCATAACCTCAACCTTAACACTAACCCTAACTCGAACCTTAACTTTAACCCCAACTCTAACACTGACCTTAACCCTAATTCTAACCTTAACTGCAACCCTAACCTTAACCCAAACTTTAACTGCAACCCTAACTCTTATCCTTATCTTAACCCCAACCATAACTGTAACAGTTACCGTAACCTTAACCCTAACCCTAATCCAAACCTTACACATAACCTTAACCACAACTCTAGCTCCAGTTTTTACCTTAACACGGTAATATCATAAAAAAATATTACCAACTTATATCATAAGATTTATAAAAAAAGAATAAATTTAACATTATAGGCAAATAATCAAGCCGGCGCGCAAAGTTATGTCACAGCGGAGAGAAGAAAATGAAAAGCCAAAAAAAAAAAAAAAAAAAAAAAGGACACACGTGGGTTATAAGCGACGGAAATGCACATGTTTGACGCGTGCGCAGTAACAGCGAGCGAAGCACATATGTGACAGGAGCGTCTTAAAAGACATGTCGGTGCGAGAGGAACTGTAAAATACAAGATGCAGGCGTTGCTTGGAAAATACCGTCAATAAAAAGAAAAACGTCGAGTCGAATTTTTTCCTCTTGTTTGTTCTCTTGCGACTGCCTCAGATAAAACGTGGTGAGTCCAACTGTTCAAATGTAATGACACCGTTGTAGAAGATTAACGAACAAACAAACATTAAAAATAAATAATGATAACAAAATCATTAGATCATTGATTAAGTAATCCAAAAGGGGATGATATGCCGTAAAACAAAGCAATGAATAACGCCATGAATAAATAACTAAAGATGTTAATTTGAAGCCATGTTCCTGCCACCCCAACGCTGTAGTTTTCTTCTCTTTCATTTCATTGTCGTCGTCTCTCACATTGATGATAGCCGAGAGTGTGAGCACTGGCTCACAAATATAAAACTATTAAACAAAAAAAGTAACACAAGCTTCCAACGCATTCTGTAGATATCAGTTGTACTCTTGGTGTGCTTGCTACCATCGTGGAAAACAACCCTCCAAATGCTTACATCCACATCTCAGTTGTCTGCCGAGGCTTTCACTGTTGATCGGTTAAAGTCATTTCATGTCTACAGCTCTCCTGATCTGATGCGAGACGCAAACCGTCGTCAATTATCTCAGACTCAAAACTGTCCGTAAATTACCTTTGACGCAGGATCATAAATTCTAAAAATCTTTGTCTCAGGGTGGCCGATAAGCAGAAATGACTCGCCCTCTCTATTCGAAACGCCCATGACAATGCGAAAACTAGGCAACAACCGTGAGGTGTCTTTCAGTCTCAGAAATTCAAAATACATCGGCGGATCCCCATCGTCTTTCTGTGGGTGGGGAAGGAAAGGTCCATAGTACCACAATGAGACTTGCATTGACACGTTTGTTCGGTCGTCAATGTAGAAATCAGTTACAAACTTAGTCACCACCACATTTTGATTAATCGGCTTAGGGTTATTTCCGTAAGTTAATTAATTTGAACCCTTTCTTTTTCGCTGCAGCAACTCTCATTTTCTTTCTCTCTCTCTCTCTCTCTCTCTCTCTCGCTCTTACACACAGACGTGATGTTACTAGTTTCAGTCTTCTTTTAGAAATACTATTATGGCATGTGTTCTTCAGAATTGTCTGATCTATTTCCTGCTTCTTTTGTTCAAGCTCGTTTGACTCCTTGATCTAGTGGTCTTCCCCAATTTGCTGTTTTGATACCCAATTGTGATACAGCTTCCTATTCCAGTAACTTCTTTCCAAGAACCGCAGTCTTGTGGAACCATCGTCCTGCTGTCGGTTTTCCCTCTTACTTATAACCTTGACCTTTTCAAGAATAGACATCTGTGTTTTTTTTTTTCAGAAATCATCTTTCGTTCTCATTAACTCCTTACATCAAGTGGTTTCCTGCTTTGTCTGAAGCGATTTACATTTAAAAAGTTCTCTATCAGTCAATCTCATCACTATTCGGAAACTGACCACCAATCGCGAGACGTCTTCCTGTCACGGGAATTCAAAATACCTCGGCTGCTCCCCGTCATCGTATCAACTTAATACCTCAAAACACTAACGTTCACTTCATAGTTGTCACTGAAGGCCACAACTGTCGATCGGTTAGAGTTATTTAACTTCTAAATCTCTCCCGATCTACTGCCAGATGCAAACCGTCGTCAACTGTTGCAAACTCAAAACTGTCTGTAAATTACCTCTGACTCCTAAATTTATTGACTCAAGATGTGAAATCCTAAAAATCTCGTATTTGTCTCAGAGGGACCGATAAAAGGAATTGACTCGCCCTTACTATTTTAAACTCCCCTGACTATTCGAAAACTGAGACACCTTCCTGTTTTGAGAATTCAAAAGACCTCGGCGACTTCTCATCATCTTTATACTTTCACGTACTTCATTCCGCCCTTCTCTTGGCCCCAGTCGGGGAAGAGGACGTCCGCAGCATCGCATTAAGAACTTGAAACGTCACGAATTTTACCAACATGACTATTCGGGATTAATTAACCCGAAAAGTGTTGATGTGCCGTAAGGCGAAAAAACTAAATAAAAATCACATCGCTTTCTGTTTATACTATATCTTCGACGAGAAAAACAAAAACAAAACAAATGAAAAACAAAACCAATCAAACTAAACTCGTTTAAACATCAAATAAATCGATTGATTTGATTAGTGTCCAACCCAAACACTAACATTAACCCCAACCTTACCCTAACCCTGACACTGGCTTCAGAACAGTAACACCATTAAATCAAATAATCGATACTTGATTTCTTTCTTACCTGATTTTTTTTTATTTCCGATAGCTGACACAATTTCGTTAAACCTTGCAACATCGACAATTTTTCTTTTTTTTTTTTAGTTTTTCGTTTTACTTCGTATTTATTTTCAATCGAGAGAAAATCGATTACAGTCGTTATTGGAATCGATTACTATCGATCGTATTTCAATGGAATGGAAACATCTTCTAGCAGATGAGGATGGGTAGCTTATCTGATTAGTTGACGGGATCGATAAGTGTAGCGTATTGAAAGGTCTTGTATCAGACTAGACTGATTCAGACGTTGGAGGTTCGATGATCTATAGCAAGCATGTTAAGCTTGAAAGCCATAGGAGTTTGCATTATCATTAAATGGCGCGGGAAAATATACCAGACAAAACAGTTGGAGGTTCGATGATATATAAGTGTAGCGTATTGAAAGGTCTTGTATCAGACTAGACTGATTCAGACGTTGGAGGTTCGATGATCTATAGCAAGCATGTTAAGCTTGAAAGCCATAGGAGTTTGCATTATTATTAAATGGCGCGGGAAAATATACCAGACAAAACAGTCGATAATAAGTCATGCACCGTCCACTATAATTATCCAGTTCCTGCAGCTAGGTACCTAGAAAACGGAACCATAAAATCTGACAGCGATGTGGGACAACAAGGAGAAAGAAGCAACCTTAGTAGAAGTTAATGTCCCCAATGATGCCGTGTTAAACAGAGCGGAAAGGGAAAAGATAACGAAATACGAGATGCCTTAAATAAGTTTCGTATGGGTATCTTTATTGATAGTCGAGTCAAGTCATGAAACTGTAGTCCCTTTCGAAGTAATCTTCCCCGGCTGCGATGCACTTGTTCTACCGTTCCAACAACTTCTGAAAGACCCCATAAAAATCCGCTTGTGTAAACGTTATACGTATATGGATAGATATGGTGATAGGACGATGTAAAGTGCTTTCCTACTTCCGATACAATTAGCGATTGTCCCTCGTCACAGCCTCTCTCATCTCCTCAGTTGTCTGGTTTTGGACTAGAGAGAGAGAGAGAGAGAGAGAGAGAGAGAGAGAGAGAGAGAGAGAGAGAGAGAGAGAGAGAGAGGAACTGTTTTGATGCTCATCTTGGCCAAATAGTCTGTGACGAGGATAGAGTTGTCGACTGGTGTATTGTCCTGGTGAAAATGCCAATGATCTGTTTTTTTTTTTTTTTTTTTTTTTTTACAAAGGCATCACCACATTATCAAGGCCAAGAGGCCACTCAAGGATAAGGGTTAAAGAGGGTACAGTAGAAATTGGACAATATAGTAATCATTAGTAATGAAAATTTGGTAAATTTGATAACTTACATGGAACGGCTCATCAAGAACTTATTTACGTTAGACTTGAAGACAACCATATTGTAGTCAGTCGGAAAGCAGGAAAACGGAAGACAATTCCACAGGCGTGCAATTCTAAGAAAGAAGCTTTGTTCATAGAAAACTACGTTTAGGTTTCGGCACAGATAAAGAGTGGGGGGAATTATTGATAGTGTTTACAGCTAGACGAGTGTTTCTTGTGAAAGTTTGGCGAGGGGGGACCATAGATTGAAGCTCAGTCGAACACTTTCCATGAAAATAACGATAAAGCAGAGACAAAGAATCTCTTCTTGAACACCATTAGAACCTCAACATTGTATGTCCAGTGGAAACCCAGTGCATGTAGATCATATTGGTGCTATCAATATATATTTGAATTCTTATTCTCTCTTAGAATAAATAATATCGTTAGAATTCCAAGGATTGGACAGTTAAAGACGCGTTTCTCATTTTTATTTACTGTTTAATTTTTAACTTTTCGTTTGTATGTGTATATGTACTGTGTGCATGTGTGTATGTGCGTACTTATATGTGTATGTATTTAAGACTGACGTGGCACCTTCTCATTGGCTATACCTCCTTCTCCTCCTCCTTCTTCTCCTCCTCCTCCTCCTCTATCTTCCTTCCTTTTCCATTCCCCTTTTCCCCGTGCATGCCCATACTTTCACTACACCGATGAAGACTGAAGGATCGGTCGAAAATATGTACTTATAAAAAAAAGTTTTTAAAATTTTTTTTCATAATATTATTTTGTATTCCTGCACGTCACCAATTGAAAGCGAATAAAGAAAAGTTATAAGCTTTTATACTTTTCGTATTCTTTTTTATTACTATATATATATATATATATATATATATATATATATATATATATATATATATTTCTGGGTGGATTTGTTCTGTTTGGTCTTCTTAGGTTTGGAAGAGCCAGCATGCTTCCACTGAGAACTCTGTCTCCCCCACTAACATCAAACTGTGCACTTATTGTCTCTGTAGATACACGGCGGTTCCTATCCATGAAATTCTTTATTTGGCCAATCAACTCTGGTGTTCTGACTTTCTTACTCCTACCACACCCCTCATCATCCTTCACGAAGTCCCTGCCTTCCTTGAATCTCTTATATCTTTTCAAAACTGAGGCTCGATTAATACAAGATGGTAAAAAAAAGCAGTCTGAAGAATTCCATACGTTTCTATGGCATTTTTTTCCAAGTTTAAGACAGAATTTTATTGCATATCGTTCTTCAATAGTGTCCTCACGTCCGGATTGCATTTTCAAAATTCATCAGCAATTAAGCTTTAGTAGGGTGTATTCCAATTCCTGCTGTAGCTGTCTATTTGAACCTAAAATCATAAAAATTGGCCAGTCATCTGATAAGATGTATAGCAATAACATACTGGATTTTCAAGAGTCTACGACAATTTTAAATGTCTGTACAAAAATAGTATGGAAACTTATTGAAGACCTGGTATACAGGGTGACCCACCCAAAAAACAAAATCTAAATGGAAGCCATCTAGAACATATGCTGTAGAACGGAGAAAAAAAAAGGCCCAAGACCCTAGTGTTTTGATGTGATGTTTTGAATATAATAAAATAGCTATGACCAAAGTTTCATTTCATTCGGACGAAACACTAAGAAACAGGGCCTAATTAGAGATGGGGCCTGTTTATTTTGGATCACCATATCTATCTATCTATCTATCTATCTATCTATCTATCTATGTATCTATCTATATATATATATATATATATATATATATATATATATATATATATGTATATATGGTGACCCAAAAGAAACGGGCCCCATCTATAATTTATATATATATATATGGTGACCCAAAATAAACAGGCCCCATCTCTAATTAGGCAAGAAGGAATATATATATATATATATATATATATATATATAATTATTTACGATAATAATTACTAAATATAATAATTATAAAATACCTACAAACACTAGTGTTTCATCCTCTGTCAAAAAGAATTGGAATCGCTAATTGTATCGGAAGCATCAAAACACAGTACATCGTCCTATCACCATATCTATCTATATACGTATAAAGTTATGTTTTCTTTTTTCCCTTGGACATTTTCAGTTGCCTGTCACATAAGTTGTTATATTATAAAATGAGAAGAAATGATCTGTTCTTATCTAGCTGGGTGTGTTCCCTAACTTCTTTTATTTAACTGTCCTGTTTACGGGCCGTATTTATCAAACCATGACCGTCTAGAAATGTCTTTTAGTGTGCGGATGCGTGAATTACATATTAGACGGATACATAACGTGACGTAACGACGTACCTGGCTCTGCTCTGATGTTGAGGATTCCATCATCGATCATCTTGAGGGAGCTGATTCTGCTAACCGAAGACGCATGCGAGATAGACTGAAGACGATCGTAAGATGTTTATATGCATTTTTATTCATTCCATAGGCGTTTCTTAGCAAGTTGGAGTGAATTGGCGATCTTAGACTGCATCGCCCCCTTTCGAGGAGCTATTCACCGCACATGTTGTCTCTGTCGTGTCTAGGAATCAACTCAAATCAAATTTACTAAATTTCCCCAAACTGGGACTTTTGACACGTCAGATTCGGCCCTATTTATCTCATTTCCGGTGCAAGTTTAGGTTGGTCATAGAGTTTGATTTACGTCAAATCATGACCTCTTCATCTTCATTGCCCCTGATATATATATATATATATATATATATATATATATATATATATATATATATATATGTATATATATATATGTATATATATATATATACATTTATATATAGTAATTTATAAAATATATATGGCGATTAAGCTACACTGAATATTCCGCGTTTCATCCACTCTAGGACTTTTCAGGCTTATGCGCGAATTCTGTGGTTGTTTGTCGTTTTTATATGCTCATCTTCTATTGAGATTTTAGTTAGCCAATCAGCTTTCTAGTATCACCCGCGCCCTACCTATCAGCCAATGAGCATGCATTTATCGGACAAAGGCCTATTTGACCTCTGGTTGACCTGTTCCTTTGTGTGTGCTCTATTTAGTTTCTTGATCTGTTTTAAAACTAGGTTAGTGTTTTTTTTCTAATGTTCGTTTATATATAAATGTATATATCTGTGTACATATATATATATATATATATATATATATATATATATATACATATACATATACACATACATATATGCGTGATCGTTTATGTATATTCATGTTTATTTATTTGTTTATTTTCTATTGTTTTTGTTAGTTTTAAAACTATTTTGTATCGCTATCCTAGAGTAAATTTTATCTTGTGAACACAGTTGTTTGCTGTTTCTCTTCTACAGTTTATGTGAGTACATTAAGTAGTTATATATATATATATATATATATATATCCATGTATATATATATCCATGTATATATATGTATATATATATATATACATTATTCTTCTCATTATTTACTAATTTACTATAATAATTATTAAATACTTCTATATATATATATATATATATATATATATATATATATATATATATATATATATATATATATATATATATAAACAAAAAAGTTTTACAATTTTTTTTCATAATATTATTTTGTATTCCTGCACGTCACCAATTAAAAACGAATAAAGAAAAGTTATAAGCTTTTATACTTTTCGTATTCCTTTTTATACATTTCCATTGATATATATATATATATATATATATATATATATATATATATATATATATATATATATATATATATATGATTGTTTAGCTGGATTAAATCCGACGATATGAAATAAAATGGAGGTGGAAGACCTGGATACTCAACGTTTCGCCCGATTTATGCGGGCTTCTTCAAGAGGGATGGTCATTGACGAGAGAGTCGGAGGATTGGGGCTATATATAATGATGGGGGGGAGCAGCGTGTTTTCCTTATGTAAATTAGATGTCATATATACATGTATATACATTTTATGAGAGAAGAACTAATTAGAGTAAACTAGTGTAGTGGATTACGTCTAAAAGATAAAATATCGTAGAGATTAAAAATTGTGTTTGGAAATATAGCGGTGATAGATTAAATAAATAAAATGACACGAGATTACGAAAGAATCTTTTTTTTTTTTTTTTAAATTAGAAATAATTGAATTGGGATAAAATAGCGCAGTAACTTAAAAGATGGTATCTAAAAATAAGAATAGGAGGTGATAAAATGGAGTCTAAAAATAGATAATGATAAAATACAGTAAATAAGTAAAATAAAAATAAAATTAAGTGAAATTACGATTTTTTTTTTTCGCGTTTAACCGGTGTCTAAGTTGTTTTCTTTCCACGTTGTTCCCTTTCTGTCGAAAATAATTATTAAAGAAAACAACTTAGACACCGGTTAAACGCGAAAAAAAAAAAAAAAAAATTCGTAATTTCACTAAATTTTATTTTTATTTTACTTATTTATCTATTTTTAGACTCCATTTTATCACCTCCTATTCTTATTTTTAGATACCATCTTTTAAGTTACTGCGCTATTTTATCCCAATTCAATTATTTCTAATTTAAAAAAAAAAGAAGATTCTTTCGTAATCTCGTGTCATTTTATTTATTTAATCTATCACCGCTATATTTCCAAACACAATTTTTAATCTCTACGATATTTTATCTTTTAGACGTAATCCACTACACTAGTTTACTCTAATTAGTTCTTCTCTCATAAAATGTATATACATGTATATATGACATCTAATTTACATAAGGAAAACACGCTGCTCTCCCCCATCATTATATATAGCCCCAATATTCCGACTCTCTCGTCAATGACCATCCCTCTTGAAGAAGCCCGCATAAATCGGGCGAAACGTTGAGTATCCAGGTCCTTCCACCTCCATTTTATTTCATATATATATATATATATATATATATATATATATATATATATATATATATATATATATATACATATATATATATATATATATATATATATATATATATATAAACAGATAGATAGATAAATAGATAGATAAACCCGATTCTGAATAATTATTTTTGTTAACCGGCGTTGCCCGGCAACTACAAAACAAAGTTTAAAATATCATTTTCGTCACACTTGCGTTTTCAATTTTTTTCCCTCTATCTGTTACACTTAAATCTAAGATATACGTTTTGTTGGTTTGTCATGTTTATGATTGTATTTACATTTTAGTCATTATGTCACGTTTAAGATTTGAAATAACATTTACGCTTATATTTGACGCCTTCTTCACACTTTAAAATCCAAATAGCATTTTTATTGATCTGTCGGAATTAAGTCTGAAATATCATCTGTCGCGATAAAATATATGAACATTTTCGTTGGTCTGTTATACTTAAAATTTAGACACGTTTTTGTTTGTTTTATCATGCTTACGGTTATAATAACATAATCGTCACTATGTCATGCCTTAGTTAGAAATGACGTTATAGTTTCTGTTTTAAATAGAATTGTCGTCAGTCTGTCACGCCTACAATTATAATAACGTTTTCATCGGTCCGCCAGATTTAAATTTAAAATACTATTTTGCTGTTTTGTCATGCTTAAGGTCATAATAACATTTTTGCCAGTCTGCCACGCTTAGTTTTAAATGACATTTTCGTTTGAAATAACATTATCATTGGTCTGTCACATTTAGACTAAATATTACATATTCGTCGGCCTGCCTTAGTTTTAAATGGTGATGGACGATTCCAATATTTATCCCGACCTCGATACAATTATCGATTCCGATTCTTTATAAATCTCTAAATATTTAATTATATAGTTGTATTTTTTTTATTTACTTCTGTTACCGTAAAACCACAAATGTTAAATGTGCAAATATTTTCTTAAACGTAAAATATACTTGTGGGGAACGGTCTATCGATTTTAGTTTCACTGGTGTTTTAAAATGAATAAATATTTATTATTTTATCATTATTACCAGCAATGGAAGATTTTGCTTTAAACAAAATCAAATACAAAGGACAATTAAAAGAATCGTTTTGCTATCGGAAAATAGGTACAAAAATTTCCGATTCCGATACCGATTACGATACCCTCAAATGTTCCGATTTTTCCGATTCCCGATTCCGATTCCAAATAATCGTCCCAACACTAGTTTGATATAACATTTTATTGGTTTGTCACGTTATATTTTTAGTCGGTCTGTTATAATTTTTGTGTTTTGTCAGTTTGTGATAATATTTTAGTCAACTTGTTACACTTAGGTTTAGAATGAAGTGTCAACTTAAGTTTTAAATGTCGCTATCATCGGTCTCTCTGTCACACATAAGTTTAAATTATCATTTTTGTCGGTCTGTCAATCTTAAGTTGGGAATAACATTTTCTTCGGTTTGTCACAATTTTGTTGTTTTGATAACATTTTCATCAATTGTCACACTTAAACTTGATTGAAATTTTTACTTAAGTTTAAAATATTGTTATTGTTGGTCTGTCACATGCAAGTTCAAAATATCATTTTCGTTTGTCTGTCACGTTTATATCTTAAATTTAACTGGTTTAATTTTCATAATTTCAGAAAATTGTGCGCAAAATTGTTTTTTTTTTATCACAAACTGCAGATTCTATAGACGTGTCTAAAGAATTGATTGTTTTATATTTTTAGTTAAACTTTGTTATCCTTCCCCCTCCCACCAAATTTTTATTTTTATTCGTGAAATTTTAGAAATTTATATAATATTTTTTCCAAAAACTTTCGCAGTTGTTGCGAAGCCGCCATAATATCTGGCGAGGATTAAAACATTTTTTTCTAAAATTTGACAACATAAAATGATGGCGACGCTGAAAAATCAAACATTAAAATTATTTACGTTTTACAAACTTAAAACATTTTAAAGAAAACTAATTATTTCAGATGATATTTTATACTAGTCTGGGTATCCGACATTGCCCGGGTGTTTGGAGGTGTGTGCTGAGCAAATAAATAAATAAATCTATCTATATATCTATAAATGTGAAAGTGTGTGTGTGTCTGTGTATATTTCCCTACGCAATAACTCTGTCAATTTTTATTCTACAGACTAGAAATTTGATATACAGGGTACTGAGATTTGGGAAAATCTTTGTAATCCGTTTTCGGCCAGAAATTTGGCGATTAAGCGGTCAAAGTTCAACGATTTGACCTTTGAGAACTCCTCCAACAATTTTGAAATTTTAGATATAGGTTCCTTGGACATGTATCTAACTTAATGACTATATTTGAACCTAAAACAATAAATGTTAAAGGGGTCAAAAAAGGGGTCAAAGTTAAAAAAAATTGACCTCTTCGGTCTCTTCAAAATTACTCAGACAATTTCTGGTCTAAACATTTGAAATTTTGCATAAAGTGTATTCAGAGATAGGGCAAGCTTTTTCATCGGGTTGGGTCGAAATTTTTTAGTTACCAATATATAAATGTATGTATGTATGTTTGCATGTCTGCCTAAAACTTTCGACAGAGGTGACGGATTTTTACAAGATCAGTAGCGTTTTAAAGTTCCACCTTTCATACGACAAATTCGAAAAATTGGCCCAAAACATTAATATCTTCACCTTCAACTAGGCACTTTTCTACAGGAGGGAGGGGTCACTTTTTTCGTCGATATTTTTGAAAGTTATCATTTCCTTTAGATTGTCTAGCCTTAATTAAAAAAAATGTCGCTTCGGGTTTGGCGGTGGTCGTAACAGCATAGACGTCAGGTTTTTACCCCGTTCTTTTCCTCTTTCGCGGTACGGGTTCGAGCCTGCCTTCCTACTACCATTTTTTAAAAACTTTTTTTGTTCAACAGACACATTCAAACACCCGGGCAATGCCGGGCTGAAATGCCAGTATATCTATAAAAGTGAACGTGTCTGTGTGTGTGTCTGTCTGTGTACATTTCCCTACAAATAACTCTGTCAATTTTTAGTCTACAGACTCGAAATTTGATATACAGGGTACTGAGATTTGGGAAAATCTTTGTGATCCGTTTTCGGCCAGAAATTTTGCTGTTAAGAGGTCAAAGTTCAACGATTTGACCTTTGAGAACTCTACCAAACTTTTCCGACAATTTTCGGTATAAACAATTAAAATTTTAGATATCGGTTGCTTGGACATGGATCTATCCTAATAACTCGATTTGAGCCCCAAACAATAAATATTAAGGGGTCATAATAAGGATCAAAGTTAAAAAAAATTTGACCTCTTCGGTCTCTACTAAATTACCCAGACAATTTCTGGTCTAGACATTTGAAATTTTACATAAAGTGTATTCAGAGATAGGGCAAGCTTTTTAATCGGTTTGGGTCGAAAATTTTTAGTTACTAATATATAAATGTATGCCTGTATGTATGTATGTATGTATGTATGTTTGCATGGCTGCCTAATACTTTCGACAGAAGCGATGGATTTTTACAAGATCAGTATCGTTTTGAAGCTCGACCTTTCAGATGACAAATATATAAAAATTGGCTAAAAACATTAATTTCTTCACACCAACTGGGCACTTTTCTACAGGGGGTGTCGCTTTTTTCGCCGATATTTTCCAAAGTCATTCTGTCCTTTCTATTGTCTAGCCTTAATTTAAACCTACGTCAAATCCGGTTTGGCGGTGGTCGTAACGACAAAGACGTCACGGTTTTTTCCCATTCTTTTCCTCCTTCGTAGTACGGGTTCGAATCTGCCTTCCTGCTACCACTTTTTTTTCTTTTTGCTCAGCATACACCCCCAACACCCGGGCAACGCCGGGCTGAAATGCTAGTAAATAAATAAATAAAAATAAATAAAAAGTGGTAGTAAGCAGGCAGGCAGGCAGGCTCGAACCCGTACCGGGAAGGACAAAAAGAACGTAAAAAAAGAAAACGTTACGTGCTTGCTGTTCCGAAAATTTATTACTGTTATGAAAATATCGGCGAAAAAAGCAACCCTCCTCGTAGAAAAGTGCCCAGTTGAGGGTGAAGTAATTAATGTTTTTGGTCAATTTTTCGATATTTGTCGTCCGAAGGATCGATCTTCAAAATGATACCGATCTCGTGAAAATCTCTCACATCTGTCGAAAGTTTTAGGCAGACATACAAACATACAAACATACATACACACATTTAAACAAACAGGTAAGATTTGTATAATAGACTATCCTGAATATGTGTGTGTGTGTGTGTGTGTGTATGTACATATATATTTTTTCTTCATAAGTTTTGGTTTCGGTTTTGATTCAAGCTGATGCACTCAAATCATATGGATATATATTTTTTAAATCATAACTTTATCATATATAAGAATCGATAGAAAATTGACTCTATCATAATATATACGAAATCTACACAAATTAAAATATATTTAAGCGTATTTTACGACTGGGTTACACCGGGTATCCCTGCTAGCTTGGATAAATACTTTTTCAGTTTTAAGAAAAGAGCTACAATAATATCAAGCCGTCTCCATTTATGCTAAACATCCACAGAATGATAACATCAATATATTATATATGAAAGAGTCCGCTGTGGAATTTCCACAGGTCCTGCTATTTGTAAGTAATTGAACATTTCACAAAGTATGAGTTTAATTTCAAAGTTCATATCATTTGAAACGGCAAAGAATTCAGAACACCAGAAAGTTTATAAGGGATCGCATAGTTTTTTCATCAAGCGCAGAATCATTGCACTTGTGGTTTTTTTTTTGTACAGGCATTTAAGATTGTCGTGGACTCTTGAAAATTCAGTATTTTATCGCTATACATCTTATGAGATGACTGGCCAATTTTTATCATTTCAGGTTCAAATGAACAGCTACAGCAGGATTTGGAATACACGCTACTAAAACCTAATTGTCACAGCTGGTGAATTTAAAAAAATGCAATCTGGACGTGAGGACACTTTTGAAGAACGATATGCAATAAAATTCTCTTTTAAACTTGGAAAAAATGCCACAGAAATGTATGGAATGCTTCAGACTGCTTTTGGACCATCTTGCATGAATAGAGCATCAGTTTTAGAGTGGTATAAGAGATTCAAGGAAGGCAAGGAATCTGTGAGGGATGATGAGAGGTATGGGATGAGTAATGAAGTCAGAACAGCAGAATTGATTGGCCAAATAAAGAACTCCATGCTTAAGGACCGCCGTGTATCTATAGAGACAATAA
Source organism: Euprymna scolopes (assembly GCF_053919585.1). Classification (NCBI taxonomy): domain Eukaryota; kingdom Metazoa; phylum Mollusca; class Cephalopoda; order Sepiida; family Sepiolidae; genus Euprymna; species Euprymna scolopes. The sequence goes on from NC_136523.1 coordinate 17,869,165, forward strand.
CTGCATAGTTTGATGTCAGTCTGAGAACTAATTAATAAAAGTTTACATATGTTACGCAGTTGCGTCTGATCTTCTTTTCTTCGTTGCTTTTCTATGTGTGCTGTCCCTAATGTTAGGTATTGACCAGACAACGCCTATAACGATATGGTAACATAGCGCGTATGTGCTCGTATGAGAAAATCAACAGGAGCCGTAGCATAGCTGGCATGCGAAAATATTAGCAGCAGCAATCGTCTTAGCACGTATGCAAATTAAGCAAGTGTGCTCATGTTGATGTCACTGCAAGAAGAAGGAGAGAAAAAGAAAAAAAGAAAAAAGGACAAAACGTTGTCGAGCAAGAGAAGCAAAGTACGCACCGGGGAAGATGAACGTGCAAAGTCGAAGGCTAAGGCTAGTGTTAGGTGGCAGGGGGAGAGACTTTTAAAAAGCACATGTTATATTAGCACAGCGTTGTAAAACACACGTGTGTACAGAAATGGGAATATAATGAAATGCGTTGTTTTGGAAGAACCACGAATAAATGCCGAGACGGATTTTTATTTTTTTCCTTTTCAATTTGTTTGTTCCTTTGCGACGGTTCCAGAAAACGTGTGGGCCCGAGAGGTTTAGAATGTAACGACATAGTTAACAAGTAACGGCCACATTACACGTCAAACGGGTGCTGGTCAACGCTTATTATGATTATTCCAACCAAAATTTTCTATTGCAGTCTTTCCTTCAAGACAAGACAAGGTGGACCAGGTATGTTCCCGATTTGCCAGATGTTAACACCCTAAATAAGTGTTATTCGTCCTTTGTGTTGTAAAGGTATTTATGCATATTATTTGTTCCGTCATGAACTGTGATATATATATACGGCACAATCACGTTGACATACCGATTCTCGCCAGATTCCCGAAGTTAAGAAACGTTGAGCCTGGCGTAAACAATATATATATATATATATATATATATATATATATATATATATATATATATATATATATATATATATATATATTCCAGGTAGAAAGATATGAAAAAATTAAGAATAACTGAATTTCAACAAGGGTCGTTGATAGTGCTCAATCAAATTTCCTGCCTAATGAAATCAAATATGATCGAAACGGTCTGCACATTGTAGCAAGATATCACTGTATTTACATAATAATAATAATAATAATAATAATAATAATAATAATATACTGATATATATATATATATATATATATATATTGTTTACGTCAGAAAGATATGCGGCGATTTTTTAAATCAAAGGGAGACTATGTATAATTTGATTATCTTTAAAACTCAAGAAAATTCGACACACACACACACACACACACACACACACACACACACACACACACACACACACATATATATATGAATAATGCATGCTAATAGAATTATTTAACATTAACAGTTACCACAATAGCAAATAATTTTATTAGCGCACCGAGATTTACCCTGAGGTTTGATCGGATACATGAGATGATACTAACTGGGGTTTTGAAATATAGTGGAAAGTGCGTTGATGGAATTCACATGCAAGAATACTTGATTTCTGACAACAAGAATATCTACATCTGAGATTTTTAGCAGAAGAGCATTTATTGGTTACTTTTGTTGTGCAGCAGAACCACATTGGAATAAATAAAAAAACTAAAACAGAGAAAACGTCTTCGACACCATCTCTCTCTAACGGCGGCGGGGCAGAGAAAGATATTCACGGTATTTGGAGGAAAATGAACAAATTGAGGTTTAGCGGTTATTTTGTCGTGATGTTTTTCTTTACAGCATACATGATTTTTTGATATTGCATAGTATTCGTGAGGACTCCCAGAAGATACTACGCACCGAAAAGATGGCAGTACAACTATTTCTATTTGCTAGTAAGAAATAAGAGAAAGATTTAATCAGTTTACTAGAAACGTGTCATTGGAGACTTCCTGTTTCTGACACATATACATCCTGAACACGTTAGCTCTAATGGTATTGCCCACTTTCTTCTTTGTCCACTTTTATTGCGAAGAGAATAGTAAAAAATGACACATGTCCAGTTTTGTTTATTTTATCATATTTTTGCCTGTTCTCATGTTTTCGTTTAACTCTTTAGCATTTTAATTGCTTAGGTGTAAGTTTAATCCATTAAGTTCCATGGTATCTAAATTTTTGCGTAACAACTAAAATGAATGAGTTTAAGGAAAAGTTATTTATTTTACTCTCCGATTTATTTCTGAAATAAAGAAACTATACATTCAAGATAAAATTTGCACACTGAACTTTTGGCAATAAGTTAGTACATACACGTACAAACTCGCACACACATACACACACTTGCCTATACTCATACACACACACTCACACACACGCTTCATTCACACACACACACACAGTTTACACAGAGTTGCCTTATACTTTTGGCAATGAGTTAGTGGCTTATTTTTACACACAGTTACAAACTCGCACACACATACACACATAAATATATTCATACACACCCACACACACTCATTTACACGCATACACACACTCACATATATTCATACACACACACACACTCATTCACGCACAGACACACAGCTACAAACAGTTGACACAAAGAGTTACAGTGCACTGTTGGCAATGAATTCGTGGCTTATTTTTACGCACACACACACTCGCTCACACATACACATACTTATATATATTCATACACACACTCACACGCACATACACTCACACTCATTTACACACACATACTCCAACAGACGTGCACACACACACACGCATTCACACGTATACACACGCAATGGCACACACACTCACTCACACAAACTCTCACACACACACTTACAGATATGCACACGCACATACATACACACACTAATTTACTCACACACACTAGTACACACATGTACACACACACGCAGACATAGTGGACAGTAAAAAAGCAAAAGAGGTCATTCCTTAATCGATGTTGAAACCAGTGTTTTACTCTTTAAACGCAGTAAAGATTATTCTGAGCGCTACCTCTGCAAATGTCGCAGCAGTAAGCCATCTTAGGACGCATCTGAATGGAGTGGAACCGTCTACTGAGGAAAATTACAAAAATAATGCTGGAAGAAGAAGCAATAGAAATGAACGCAAAAAATAAATAAACGACTGCAACTAAAAATATAAGAAACTATCAGAGATAAATCTTTTTAAAAAAAGGCAAAAATGACAAAAATAAGCATAAAAAAGGGGAAAAAGAATTTTAAAAAGTAAACGAAAACTAAAAGAAATTAAAAAAGATCGAAAAGAATATAAAAAACCCCAAAGAGGACAAAAAATTTCAAAAAAGACAAAAATAGGCCTAAAAAATGGAAAAACAATTTTTAAAAGGAAAAGAAAACAAAAACAAAAAAAACGACCAAAATAGATGAAACAAATATAAAAAAAACAAGGAAGAAAAAAAAAAACGCCAGAAAAGATTTAAAAAAAAAAATGAACAAAAATAGTCAACAAGAAAAATTGCGAATACTGACTCCGAGGACTTGTTTATTGAACTGGTATGAAAAATAAGCTTTGAAATTCATGACCAAGTGAAACCTTCAGAAGAGAAACCGTAGTAACAAGAATGGTTGAAAGATGAAAGAGCTGAATACAAAAAATATGACTAACGCACCAATTTTTGGCATCGGCCATCTTGATTCTATTTTTTTTTACTTTCTTCTTTCTTTTTTTTTGATTACTTCTTTGTCTTCTCATTCCTAGCCTCCAGTTATGTTTCTCCCACTTCTTCTTCTTCTTCTTCTTCTTCTTCTTCTTCTTCTTCTTCTAATTATTATTATTGGCTCACAACGAGCTTTCACACAGGTCATAAAAGATCTCTCCTTTGTGTTCCCTAGAAACTGAGTGACAACAAGCCCCCTAGATTTCCAGCACTCTTCACCTCCTTCGATAGCATTTTCAAATGAATTTGCATTATCGCAACAGCTGCTTACCATTAATTTCTCGCTAGTAGCGGCCATTGGTCTCCACTTGAGTTTGAGAGGCCATGTCTCCCTAAGATACCAGTTCTATTGGCATTTGTCCAGCGGAGGTCTGGCCAGCGCTCTCTCCTCAGTCTTTCCATCCTCCTTAAGCCTTCGCGACTATTTGGCATCATTCTTTGGGGGAGAGGTGATTATTATTATTATTATTATTATTATTATTATTATTATTATTATTATTATTATTATTATTATTTGTACTCACTAGGTGTTCTCACACAGACAATCATCAGATTAGTCACTGTCAACAACCGGTGGCATTCCCTGGAATCTAGATGACAATAACTCTCCCCAGATTTTCCGTATTCGCCACCTCTTTCGATCACCGTTGCAAATGACTTGCAAAAAAATAAAAAAAAAGAAATAAACGCAAAATAATTAAAAAAATAGTACAAAAGGTGAAATAGTTAAAAAAAAAAAAAGTAAAAAAAGACTAAAATTTTTAAAAACCTCAAAGAAGAAACAAAAAATACCAAAATAGATTTAAGGAATACAAAAAAGCTCAAAATAACAAATACAAAAAACAAAACAAAAAAAAAACAAACAAAAAAAACAACAAAACAATGAAAACTAAAAACGAATAAAAACAAACGGAAATGGCCAAACCAAGACTTAACAAAGACCGAAGGAGACATAAAAATAACAACAAAAAGACATAAAAATAACAACAAAAAGACATAAAAATAACAAAAAAGACATAAAAATAACAAAAAAGACATAAAATCACAAAAAAGACATAAAAATAACAAAAAAGACATAAAAATAACAACAAAAAGACATAAAAATAACAAAAAAAGACATAAAAATAACAAAAAAGACATAAAAATAACAAAAAAGACATAAAAATAACGAAAAAAGACATAAAAATAACAACAAAAAAGACATAAAAATAACAAAAAAGAAGACATAAAAATAACAAAAAAGACATAAAAATAACAAAAAAGACATAAAAATAACAAAAAAGACATAAAATAACAACAACAAAAGACATAAAAATAACAACAAAAAGACATAAAAATAACAAAAAAATAATGTAAAAAAAGAACAAAAATGGACATAACTAGACAACAGCAAATGTTGAGAACACTGACTTCCAAGACTTATTTGGACGTATTTGAATGACGTGTAAACGTATTCAGGTTTGACTAGTTTCCTCCAAAGGAGGAAGTTTCATGGGAGTATGAAATTCAAAAGCGCTCCCTAATCGCATGTATACCCCCTTTAGTTAGATGATGATCTTAGGTTTTTGCTACTCTTGCAGGGAGGCGTTGACGTCCTCCTATACACAGCGCCTGGAATTCCCAAATTGGTCACCAATTTTTGTAATAAGCACGCTTAGCGTTGCTTAACTTCGGTGATCTGACGGTGTGTCGTCGTAATTATGCCGTGCATAAGCGCAAACATGTACGAAGTGTACTTGTATAATTCCGGAACGTGAAGAGAAAAGATGGAATAGACAAAGATGAAGAAATAAATAACTGCAACTAAAAATTGTTTTT
>NC_136523.1:17879661-17917161 GCF_053919585.1 Euprymna scolopes
TATCATAAGATACATCACTGTTTTTTCAGTTTCGTTTACTTTTGTCAATTTTTTTTAACATGAATTTGTATCATAAAATATATAACTTACTTTCAATTTGAACACTTTTATTTTCAGGTTCGTTTTCCGAGAGCTGTTCCAATCTAAGTTTTATATGATTATAAATTTGAGCCATTAAATTTTCCACTTTTGTTTTCCTTTTTCGTTTTCCAATCTCACTTTTCACTTTCATACTTTTTCTTTTTCAGTTTCGTTTTTCGCCAGCTATTTCCAACCTCGTTTTTAAATATGTCTTTATATAATATAATACACGATTTCCTTTCTGCTGGATACATTTCCTTCTTCAGTTTCGTTTTTCTACAGCTGTTTTCAATATCACTTCGATATAAAATGCACCACTTCTCTTCTATGTTTAATTGTTCAGATTCATTTTGCTGTTGACAATCTAACTTTTATATAAATCTATAATAATAATGTTCATTTTGTCATTTTCATTTGTCATTTTTGTTTTTTTAACAGCTATTTCCGATCTCATTTTTATATATCTTGTATAAATCTATAATATATGTATCGCCATGATGATAATATAAATTATTTTTCAGTTTCGTTTCAAACCACTTTTATATGTTTTGTTATAATAAAACACTTGTTAAATTTCCGGGACTGGGTGAATAGCTTTCCGTTCTTTTTCTGTCTTTCTATTATACGGAGGATAGGTGATTAACGGCTCGGACTGACGATCTGGGGGTTCCAAGTTCGAATCCAGTTCGTTTAACAAAATTCATTTCACTTAGGATGTTGGCAAACTTCATCCATCTCGTAAATACCTTGATGCCTTTCTAAAATGAATTCTGACTAGAAAAATATCGGGGAAACCAATAGCAACAATAAATCTTCGGATTCATACGATATGATGATGCGGATATGTTTTTAACTCCTATTCTTAATTTCATTGTAGCTAGCAGACCCATTTGGTCGTTGCCCGGGAATGATAATAATCTTAATATACTATTAAATTAAACCACAACTACAGACATTTGTACTTTTAATTAGTTTAAAGTGTGAACGTTAAAATAGGCATAACTGCATCTTTTGTAATACTTTAATTAGAAGGAGGAGGAATAGAGGCGAGGGGGAGAGTTGAAGAGAAATAGGAGGAGAAGGAGGAGGAAGAGGAGGAGACGAACGGGGAGGAAGGCGACAAGAACAGAAGAGGAGGGATATAGGATACAACAGAGAAAGAGGGGGGGGAAATAGCGGGGGTGGAGGAGAAGAATTTAGCAGGAGGAATAGGAGGAGGAGAAGCGAGACGTAGAAGAACTGTGTAGAAGTAGGTGGAGAAAGTTAGAAGATATGGGGAGGGATGGCAAGAAGAACAAACGAGGAGAAGAAGGGTGTTAGGAGGAGGAAGAGAAGAGGAAAGAAGAACGGACTAGTAGAACGAAGAGGGGAGGAGGAGAAAAATGGAGGAGTGGGATGCATTCTGGAAATACAATTTTTCTCATATATATATATATTCTATCATAATGAAAAAAATCCAATTTTTTTTCCGATTTTTGACAATTGTGTAAACAGTTTTACGTTGTGTTAGGGTTAGGGTTAGGGTTAGGGTTATTAATAATATTCTACAATTTCTTTTTTCTTTTCCATTTGTATGCCAATTTATTATTTCCGACCTGTTCTATCTCCTTTCTCATTCCGTTTCGTTTTTCATTATAAAACGTTTTCAATCTCTTCTTTCATTCCAACTTTTATATGCACCCTTATAACCAATGTAATTAAAAACATTTTTTTTTTCATCACATTTGTTGGTTATAATTCTGTCATTTTCATTCTTTTCTTTCTTTTTTCAGTTTTGTTTTTGTCAATCCAAATTTTTAATATATTTTTTCTTCCCTGTTTTCTTTTTTTTTATCAAATTTCATTTTCCAGTTTATATTTCCATTTTCACTTGGTTTATAAGATACCTATTTTATTTTATCTCTTCATGTGTATTTTCGTTTTCCGATTTTTACTACAATCTTGCATTTATATGTCTTTATAATCAAATACATAATTTCGTTTCGTTTTGTACATTTTCTTTTTTCAGTTTCGTTTTTTTTTATATTACTTCCAATATTATTTTATATATTTTTAGTCATGAATATTTCATTTAATTTTTCTTTATTTTTGATTTTTCAGCTTCGTTTCTTTTAACAGCTGCTTCCAGTCTTATTTTTTAATGTTTTATTATTTATTTTCAAGTCTTTTCTTTTATTTGAATATCTATATTCAGTCTCACTGTTAAATAATTGTGTTATTCTCCTTTTCGTTTCAAATTTCGTTTTTCGAGTCTATTTCATTCCCACTTTTTACATGTCTTCTAACAAAGACACCATTTTTATACAAATCTCGTTTTTTTTTTCACAATGTTCTTTCGAACTTTCACATAATTATTTTCCAATTTATCTTTCCTTTGTTTGCAACCACTTTAATTCACTTTATTTGTTTGTTAGTATCGTTTTAAACTTTTATTTTATATGAGTCAATTTGATATAAATTTTATTTTTCTTATTTCGCTTTTCAATGTTTATACTGTCTTTTCGTTTGTATTTTTAAATTTCGTTTTTCAGTTTTAACTGCAATTCTGATTGCATGCGACATTTATTTATAATAGTTTTTTTTGTTTTCACTTTTGTTCCTTTTATGTTTTGTCAAGTTCGTTTTACAGCTTCCAATTAATAGTTTTCTCGTTATCTTATATTTGTAAGTTTCGTTTTTCGTTTTAAATTTCGAGTTTCTTTATCACGTGAATAAAAAAAAACATTTTCAGTCATTTAACTTTTTTTTTCTTATTCAGCATTCAGTTTTTTTTTTCCATAAAGTTTGCAAAGATAAATTTATGACATTTTTTTCTATGAACTTTGAATTAAAAAGACGTGTTCTTTTTGTGCAAAACGTGAAATTATCCATATTTTGCGATTCTCATGATTTCATATAGCTTTTATTTTTTAAATTTCTTCTTAAAAATGTTTTCTTTTTACTTTAATACCAAGAATGAATTTAAAGACGTTCAGATTAGTAGTGCACCAATGTTCGTATGCTTCCAGAGTTTTTGTTGTAACGAAAATACTAAACGTAGAGGCTTATATATATATATATATATATATATATATATATATATATATATATATATATATATATATATGCAGTCTCTTTCTCCGTGTTTTTTTGTTGTTGATTATATTTTGTCTCTCATTAGATTCCGTCTCCATGCATTGCATTTTATGACATATCATCCATTTCAACTTCTCATATATATATATATATATATATATATATATATATATATATATATATATATTATAGAGAATCCAAACTTTCAAAATAAAAGCGCAATGAATATTTAACAACACTGCATATTTAAAAACAATGGGGTGTAAAATTCCTATTATAGCATCCTTTTTTGACAGTTTGTTTCGTACATATAGGAACAACTAAGAACACACACACACACACACACACACACACACACACACACATATATATATATATGTATGCATGTATATTTTGGCAGCAAGTCATTATTCAAGCACGTCTAATTGAGTTATTCTTTTTCCGATTATTCTGGATATCTTTTCCATTCGCCGAGCGGTCTTTTGTTATTTCCGCTGGCACGTTGTACAAAATGGAGCCGAAAAGTTGTTGTTCAGCCATCTTCTTCTCGAGCGCTTTCTATCGGTGCATCCGATTATCATCAGGAGTGGTTGTTGTTGTTGTTATCGTTTTATTTTTCTTTACCGTTGGAACTTGGCGTATTTATAGTTGTTTCTTTTTATTGGTTAAAAGGCTCGGCGAATGGAAAAGATATCCAGAAAAATTGGAAAAGAATAAATCTGTCGTGCACAATCCTTGCCGAACACACCTGCAAGGGATGGTAATCCTCAACCTTGAGGGAGCTTAAAGAATTAAATGAAATGAAATACTGATATGCCGTAGAATTACAGATGGTATAATACTGTAAATATAAAGTCCAAACAAATATAAGTGTCAATATTCATGAGACGATCCTAAGTAGATAAAGAAAGCTCAATATGAATATATATAGATGATAACAGACAATAATATAAATGGAAATTATGAGTTAAATTATGGAGAGTAACAACTTAATTTATTGTTTGTTAAAAGAAGTATAAAAAATTATAAAAGTCTTTTCCTTAATCCATCGATTTTCAATGAATTACTCATTTCATTAGAGGAAATCTTTGTAAGAAAATAGACGTGGGCAATTATGAATTTTCTTTATTAGCGCATGAATTGAAAATTAGAATTGAAATGATGGGATAAAAGGTAATCCATTATATATATATACATATATGTATATGTATGTATATATATATGTGTGTGTATATATATATATACATATATATATACATATATACGTATATATACATGTGTATATATACATATATATGTATATATACATATGTATATATATACATATATATGTATATATACATATGTATAAATATATATATATATATATATATATATATATATATATATATATATATAAAATAAAAATTACAATTAAATTTACCAAAATGATCCAAGATGGTAAAATCAAAATATATTATGAATATTAAAGAATTAATATTTATAAAATTATCTCAGCCAGATGTAAAAGCTCGATAAAACCAAATAAGAGATAGAGCTTATAGTATGAGCAAAAAGTTAATAAAACATGTTAAAAAACACTTTGAAAAGGAGTTAAAAACATATTTAATCTGAAAAGGAAACACTAGATAAGTGGATAGTCCTTAATCCGCGGAGTTTCGAAGAAATACTTTCCTTCTCATCAGAGGGTAGGAATTAGCAAAATGCGGGATCGTATTTTGCATGCAAAAGTATTTGATGAAACAACAAGTAAGTCAAAGATCTTACTTGAAAACAAAAAAAAAAGTGAAGCAAAGGGAATATAGTGAAGAAAAAGGTGATTACACATGAATGGATAGTCTGGTATATATATATATACATATATATATATATACTGCATTTTTCTTACATGATACGTAGATAAATCCTGATATACCTAGATAGAATCTTTAAACTTCTAAAGAGTTGCATGCACAACAAAATTAAAGATATATATATTTTTAGTTGTTCACGTATGCACGAAACGGGAGGTCAAAGTTTTGTAAAAATAATATAGAAAAGTAGTAACTAAAAGAGTTAAAATAGAAAATGTACTTAGGACCAATATGTTTTAAACAAATAACAAGGTCGTGTTTTAAAAATATATATATATATATATATATATATATATATATATATCGTTCGGTCCTCACGAAGCATATTGTTTACTGAAACGTAATTACATTTGTGTAGAACATTTAAACATTCACACAAACACACACACACACACACACACACACATATATATATATATGCATATATATATATATATGCATATATTTAAACATTCATATATATATACATATATATACATATATATATATATGTTATTTTTGAAGAAAAACCGAGAATTAATAAAATAGTAATTAACGTTTCGTCCCTATTTTAGGGGACATCATCAGGATTTCGTGGGAAAAATGTAGAAGAAAAACATTTATAGTTTCGGTCCAGAATGGGAAGGACTTTAAGATTTTTTCCTTTTTCACTCGCATGTGGTTTGTAATTGTTTTCTTTTACATTTTTTCCTACGAAATCCTGATGATGTCCCTGAAATAACGTGGATTACTATTTTATTAATTTATTAATTCTCGGGTTTCCTTCTTAAATAACAACGTCAACCATCGCTTGTATTTTTTATTTTACTTATATATAGAAAATTTAAACATTCATATATATACATATACATACACATACATACATACATACATACATACATATATATATATATACTATTTTAACATTCATATATATATATATGCCGTTGACATTCATATATATATATATATATATATATATATATATATATATATATATATATATATATATATATATATATATATATATATATATTAAAGATTCAACATGGCGTCGTAACGCATTAACCACGTTGTTTAGAATTCTATTATTTTGAGGGCGTGGGTGCCAAAATATGTTTTTTTTTACATTTTTAGTCCTTTAATTTTTTTTTCTTTTCATGCATTTAAACTTTTTAGTATTTTTTGTAGGAATATCCATTCGTCTCTGAAGATTTTTTTTTTTTTTAGTGATTTTTCGCATTTCAACGAAACACATGTCCGCCATAATATAATAAAAATTCAGGCATCTTCATAGACCCCCCACCAAGGCTAAAAATTTATGAGTGTGAATTGAGTTCATTTTTTTGTCTCCAATTATGTATATATATATATATATATATATATATATATATATATATATATATACTTGTTTTCAATATGAATATCTAAAAAAAAAAACATTTTCGACCGAGTAGATCTTAGTTATTAATAAGCCCAGATCGAAAAATTGTCATGTCAGTGTAGCGAAGATTGTACAAGTCTATATATATATATATATATATATATATATATATATATATATATATATATATATATATATATATATATATATATATTGATTTATACTTTGATATTTTACCTGTTTAGTATTTCAGAAGATTATATTAGTAAATACTTGCGTAGGAAGATCGTGTTGCGTCAAGGAATTTCATGTGTCTTAAATTGCTAATGAGCATCCAAAATGCTGACATTCAAAGTTTATATATATATATATATATATATATATATATATATATATATATATATATATATATTCTCTTTTCTTTTTCTTTAAAGTTAGTTTTCATAATAGGACACTGGTTGAGAAAGTGGTCAACTACCTCAGCCAGCGAGCATGCTTTTTAGAATTCTATTTCATTTCTTTAATTTTTGTTTATATTACCTCAAAGTTTGGCCGTCTTTTTGCGAACCCCTTTCTTGCACATTGTGCAGAGGAGCATGTGGAACGCCTTCCGGAATTCCTCGTTGAATATGGTGTAAATGACCGGGTTCAAACCCGAGTTGACGTAGCCGAGCCAGACGATGAAGAGCTCGGCGAATATTGGCACCGGAGAGCACGTGTTGCAAAAAGGTAAGATCAGGTACATCAGGAAGAAGGGCAACCAGCAGATGATGAAGGTGACCATGACGATCCCCAAGATGCGGGTGGCCTTGCGCTCTTTCGAGAGAGAAATCTTTTGTTTCTTCTCGAAGAAAGACTTCATTTTCTTTCCTTTCGGGTTCGCGTGTTTCGCCCGCTCTTTCTCCTCTTTTGATACCTTGCTGTGTGTCCCCCCATTCTGGGAGGTGACGCACACGTCTTTACCGGAATTCTTAGTATCGGCGCTGCCGCCATGCGTCTCTGAGTTCAGTTCGATATCCTCGTTCGATCTCTCTTCCTGCGCCGGAGTCGGTGGTGTGTCTTTGTCCTTGGCCGGTGTCGAGTCCGGACTGTTTTCTTTCTTCTCCGTCTTTTGGTTGGACACCGGCTTCAACTTCCCTATAGCTGTCTGCTCCCGTTTCTTTCTTAGGCGCCTTCTTATCGCCAGAAATATCTTAAAGTAGATAAAGGTCATCAATATAAGAGGGATGTAGAAGGACCCACATGCCGAGTAGACGACATAGCTGCGGTCGTCAGTCAAGTGGCACTGCATTTGTACCGGGTCGTACAGTTGCCCGCTCTCGTTCCACCCAAAGACGGGAGGGATTGAAACAACTGCGCTGGTGAACCAAACAGCCGCTATCATTAAGCCGACCCGACTCGGGGTACGTTTCTGTGCATAGTTGAGAGGGTCGTGAATCGCCCAGTACCTGTCGACGGCAATCGCGCATAAATTCAAAATTGACGACGTGCAAAGAAGCACGTCTAGTGTTAGCCAGATCTCGCAGAGGAGCCAGCCGTAGATCCAGTATTCGACCACCAGGTTTGACACGTGGAACGGCATCACGAGCGCCGCCACGGACAAGTCGGAAACGGCCAGGGAGACGATGAAAAAATTCTGCACGGTCCGTAGCGGTTTGTATAAAATTACGGAAAGGATAACCAATACGTTTCCAAATACGCAGCCTATGACCATGAGGGCGAGGAAAGTTGCAATTATAATGTTTGTTCCGTTTGGGCTTGAAAACATTGTTGTAGTGTTCAGATAAGTTTCGCTATCGTTGGCCAAATCCTGACTGGAATTCATGGTGTTCATTTCGAAGTTCTCCACAGTGGAAGCATCACCGCCCGTTGCTAATGTAACATCCATTTTTAAAGTAATCAGTTCTTATTTAATATATATATACCAAAATAAACAAGAAAAACAACTAAAAAAAAACAATACCCGGAAATTTACGATAAAATCCGGTAAACAGTCACGTAATCAAAAATGCTCCAAAATCGCCTGCATCAGCGATGATTTTTTTTTCAAATTGAACTAAGTTCATAATTTTGTAACAGTAATTTAATTTTCAACAGTCTTTTTTATTTCAAATTTTGATTTCTTGGTTGTTATTGTTTTTATGAATTCTTTTGTGAATCAAATTGAATTTTTAGCAGTGGAAGCACCACGACTTTCAGTCAATATTATATGAATTTTAATTCTAATAGTTCGCATTATATATATATATATATATATATATATATATATTAACAATCAATAGTCGATGAGAAGGAGCATGAATTTACGAAAAAATAATTCAGGAAATTATCACTCAACAATTTTGCGTCAGTGATATGTTATTTTTCACATTAAAATACCTCCACAATTTATTTTAATTTTCAACAGTGTTGTTCGAAATTCTTTATCTCTTGTAAAATACAAGCACGAATTAATAGTTCGTATTCAATATACAGATATAAACAATAATCTATTCTTAAACATATATTAAAATGAACAACAAAAGTCCGGTCGAATATTTACGAAAAAGCCAGGAAACTATTACATAAATCGTCTATATCAGTGATATGTACAATAAAAGCGTTTATTTAAAATTCAAATAAGTTAATAATTTAACATCAGTAATTTTATTTTAATAGTCTTCTTGGTCAAATTCTTTAACTTTGCAAAACAAATGTGTATTCGTTTATTATTTGTACGATTTGTCTTTAATTATGTAATCAAAATAATTGATTTAATTAAATTTATGTTTTTAAGCTCAATCAACAACAACTGATTTAATAGCCTCTTCAATTTGACAGAAGTTTAATATATATTTTCTTTTAGATTTATGTGCTGGACTTATGATTTCATTCTAATCATCATAAGACATTGATGATGTTACGTTAAAACTATTAGAAAACCATTCAACAAAAATTATTGCGTACTTTTTAGACAAAATAGCCACGGTTAATTCTCGTAATTTAAATATCTCAATATATATATATATAAGTTCAATTAAAATGTACAAAAATGCTTATTATCTTCACGACTTGTCTTGAATTCTGTGAATCAAAATAATTTTTCACTGAAATTGATGTAATAAAATTTATGTTTTGAAACTCATTCAACAACAAGTGCTTTATTAACCCTTTCAATTTCACTGAATTTTCATTGATATTTTCTTTTAGATTTATGTGTTGGATTTATGATTTCATTTTAATCATCAAACAATTAAAAATCATTAAACAAAACTTGCGTATTTTTACACAAAATAGCAACGGTGAATTCTCGTAATTTATATATCTCAATATATATATCTCAATATATATCTCAATATATATCTCAATATATATATATATATATATATATATATATTTGTCTTTACATAAGATGTGGTTTGTTGCTACACAGTCATGAGCATGTTTCGGTCTACTAGTATTTACTAACTAGAGACCTCATCAGGCAACAACCCTTATTTTCGAAAACGGAATTACTTCTGTATTGAGCACTCTTGTATGAAGCTCGTTATATTTCACTGGTTACCCTACCTTTGGAAAATAGCAACCTCAAATTATATATATATATATATATATATATATATATATATATATATCAATATATATATATATGTATATATATATGCGTAAGTTCAATTAAAATTTACAAAAATGTTACAAATAGAAAAAAAATAATACTTTATTGTTTCCAAACGATCCAATATATAAATTGATAAAAACAATGTAATATTTTGATTCTAAATTTAGATTTAAACTTTCATTCACATTATCAAACGATCAAAAAATTAAAACGATTAAATCAATTTAATATTTTTACCCTAAATTTAAATTTAAATTCTGATCCACATTATAAAACAATCAGACATAATAAAACAATTGATCAAAAGAATGTAATATTTTTATATTACATTTATATTTAAACTTTGATCCACATAATCAAACGATATTATTATTAAGTCAGTCTCATTCAAATATGAAACAGTTTTATTTTAATTGTACAATAGGTTCAAAATGTCTGAACCAATTAAAAAATAGCAAAATTAATTCGTAATGGTAAAGTCGTTTCAAGACGATTGAATTGTTTTAATAAAAACAGAGGGAATCACTTCCAAATAATGAAATTCGTCTCCAAAATGGATGAAATCGTTTGGAAATATTGGAATTAATTCTCAAACGATCAAAAATTTAATTTGATCAAAGCGGTTAACAAATGAAGAAATGTTTTTTTTTTCAGAACGGGGGAGTTAAATATAAAGAATTTATTAGCTTAAAAAAGCTGGAACCGATTCAAAATGATTGGCTCATTTTAACAATGGTCAACACGTTCAAAATGAGGGAATATATTTCAGTATAGGAATCAGTAAGAAATAAATATATAGTTTCAAAAAGCCGGAATCGATTAAAAAAAAAAAAAAAACGAATGATACAATTTTAAATGGAATCAGTTTAAAATCTGATAATGTGTTTCAAAATGGGAGATCACTCAAAGATAGTGGAACCAATTAAGAATTTAGCAAACCTCCCAAAATAATATATAAATATTTCCAAAACTAATTGAGCAGATTCAAATTTACGAAAGTATTAAAAATACTGGAATTGTTCCAAATTTACTTAAAATCGATTCAAAATTTGTCTCAAAATGGATAAATTTTTGTAAAATTATGGCACCGGTATTCTAAAAAAAATCCTTATATGGTAATGGAAATGTAATTCTGAAATAAAACCTGTGTTCGTGTCAAGTTGTCGATGAACTTTATATTTTACATAGATAGTCTAATTCTCGATTAATTTTTTGATACTAACAATTAATAGTTAAATAATCGATTAATTTGAAATTAAAAACTAATATTAATAATGATGACAGAATTGAAATTAAAAAAAAAATTATTTAAGCGTTTATATGTAGATTTAATTCAATGCATATAAATTTTTGAATTTACAAAGTTTGTATAGAAAGAATGAATATATATATATAGAGAGAGAGAGAGGGAGAGAGAGAGAGAGAGAGAGAGAGAAAGAGAAGAAGGAAATTAATTGAAAGAGTGGTAGAAGTAAAACACAATAAAAAGAGCTAGAAAATGACACCAGAAAGAAAGGAGAAGGGGGAAAATAATGAAGAGGAATAGAAAAATAGAGGTTGACACAGAAAATATGAAACAGAACGTTTGTAAGACTACAAACGAGAGAGAGAGAGAGAGAGAGAGAGAGAGAGAGAGAGAGAGAGAAAGAGAGAGAAAAGAGAGAGAGAGAGAAAAAGAGAAAGAAAGGTAGATATATATGAGATATAGTTAGCAAGATAGATTGATAGGTAGATAGATAAATAAGTAGATAGATAGAGAGAGAGGTAAAGAGAGAGAGAGAGAGAGTAGGTGAAGAAAAAATGAGAGAGATCTTCTAAAACAGATATGGAATATAAAACGAATAGAGTAAGGTATATAAGAGAGATAGATAGATAGATAGAGAGATAGAGAGAGATAGAGAGAGAGATAGAGAGGGAGAGAGAGAGAGAGTTCTGATAAACAAATGATTTTTTACTTTGCTAAAAAGAAATCAGTTATATCTAAAAAAATGTTTATATGTTTTAAAAATCTCTTTTTATTTTGCCGTTCTATTTACCGCAAAAAAAAAAAGACAGAATTAAAACACACGAAATCTATACAATTGCTTTATCAATTTCCCTTGGTAATCTATACAATATATTAAAGATACAGTTCGATTTCAATCTCTTTGAATCGCCATTTTGAATTATCGTAAAATAATCAGACAAAATTGGAAAAAATAAGAATTTTATGAGAAAATCTAAATAAAACTAAGGCTAATAAACGCTGGAAACATTATTATGAAAAATAATATCATATATCTATTTAAAATGTATTAAAACTCCACAGCAGAAAAAAAAATATGTCCTTCACAAAAATAATGATATTTATAAAACTAAAATTAATATTCTAATATTAACTAATTTTATTACTTAATATTTAGTTTATATTACTTATCCTTTATTTTTATTATATTATATTTATTTTATTGTTATATATCAATATTTATTATTTATTTTTATTATTTTATATTGATTTTTATTATTATATATATTTAGTTTTTAATATTTATATTTCTTTTATTATTTTATACTTATTTGTACGATGTCATGCTTATTGTTATTAATTTTTTATTATTTTGTATTTACAAATATTTAAGTGAGTAACGTTCTTTTCTAAAAGTGATGATTCAAATAAGTAAACGCAAATAAAAATGCAATATATATTTCAACGCTAGAAAAGGGATTGACGGTGTAGACACATTAATGTACACCGTGAAACATTTAACCCGGTGATGTTTGTTGCGCTTAACATTAAATGTATTATTGCAAGATTTAATTTCGTGATTAAATTTACTAGTAAATAATAAAAAAAGAGTTAACAAATTAAATATTTCATTTTACATAATAGAATTATAAAGTATATACAAAATTCAAACGTTGAACTGTTCATAGACTAACTGTTAAAAAAAAAAACACACACACAATGGAAAATGAAAATGTATTTCTTTAGGACACGAATCAATAGACGACGATAAAGAACGGCGAAAGAGAAATTCTCATGCAGCGTTCGTTTATAAGACTATTCCAAAAACTGAAATAGGGGAAATAAATATTTCTTTATTTTATGTATAGTTCTAGGTGTATCAAAGACTGACAGAAAAGGGAGATAACTACTAAGGGAGTTAAGCAGTAGGAAAATATCAATATTTTTAATAGGCTGACAGAAATATCTATCCCTAAATGCAATTTTTAACTATAAATAAATATATACTTAATGATCAAAAAAATATTTTTTTGTTACGACCTAACGTGATAAAAATTTACCCAAGTCTAGGCAGACGTACTTTAATTCGGCAATGGTTTACTTATATTTTAGTTTTAAACTAAAATAAAATCTGTATAAACTAATAATTTTAAATACAGCTACAAAATACTAATACAATTATGAATTAAAAAAAATTTAATTAAAAACCAAATTAGATTAGAATATAATGATAAAAAGTGTCTGAGATTCACTGATCCGGGTTAAAAAAATTTTTTTATAGAGAAATCGCTCCAGACAGGGCTTAAAGCCACGATGAAAGGAGATAAAGAGAATAAAATATAATTTTCACGAAGACAGAAGATGACTATTGGGCTTAGTCTTGAAAATATCAAGGTTATAGGTAGGAGGAAAACAGTGAGCAGGAAGAGAGTTCCACAAGCCTGCAGTTCTTGGAAAGAAGCTACTGGAATAGGAAATTGTACTATAATGGGATATTAAATTGACGAATTGATGGAAACCCCTAGAACAACGAGTCTAATGAGCCTGCAGTTCTTGGCTGAAAGCTACTGGAATGAGAAGCTGTATTATAATGAGGTACCAAAACAGCGAACTGATGAAGACCACTAGACCAAGGAGTCAAACGAGCTGGAACAAAGGAAGCAGGAAATAGATCTGACTTTGATTTGTTTATTATAAATTAACAATGACTAACGTTTTAACGAATGACCCGAAACGAAATATGTTGGGATTTAATTTTGTACTTTTTTTGTTTTAATAATATTTTTTAAAAATGTTTTTTTTTTGTTGCGGGGTGGAGGGGTATACTCGCTAAGCTTTTGTTTCTCGAGCGATGATCTCGTAAATAAATTATTATATTTCTGATGAGGTTAGGGGATACTTACTTGCTTGCTTGCTCGCGATGTGTATGTGCTAAATGAAACTTTGTTTTTCTTTTACAGTATTAAAAAAAAGGCTGACTTATTTTCGAATAAACCGAAATGTATTATGGTGGAATTTAATTTAGTAATCAAATTATTATTTTTTTAATCTAATTATTTAAAAAGTTATTTGTTGGGTCGGATATTCTGTATTGAAATTACTTTGATAAAATAGCAAAATATTTGTAAAGTAACTAGTTTCTAATTTTGTAGTTTGAAAATTTTGTGGTTCAAAATTGTTGTAGTTCCAAACTTTTGTAATTCAAAAATCTTATTAGACATAAGATTAAAGATATAATACAGTTACAAAAATAGAATTAATAGGAAAAGAATGTGTTTAATAATGTGTTCAATAATTTCCTGTATTACAATAACGCCATACAAATTGATCTATCCTTTAATAAATTGACCGTGTCAACTCTGTTGTTAAATTAGTTTTTACTCAAATTTGAGCCACCTTCGAATATATAGAAAAAGTTCAGTATTAAATTATATAGCAGTATAACTTGAACTATCATACAATATATTTACTGTTACACTTATTTCTAATACTTTTCATTCAAGTTTCAACCATCTTCAGACATAAAATATGTTCAGTGTTAAGTATTTAATGATATAGATTGAACTACTGTTTTCTGTTATACTTAGTATTTCAGTTATTCTTCGTTCAAGTTTGAACCGTCTCCAAATATGTAATATGTAAAGTGCTAAGTTTTATAGCGATACAAAGTAAGCTATCGTTGATATATTGACCGTTTAACTTTGTAATCCAGTTTTTTGTCGTTCAAATTTGAGCCACCTTCAGATGTATAGAATATCAAGTATTATAGTTATATAGCGGTACAACTTGAACTGCCGTTCAATATGTTTACTGTTAAACTTAGTATTTTGATTATTTTTCCAATTTGAGCCACCTTCAAATATATCAAATCTCTTCAATGTAAAGTTTTATGTCGATACAAATGGGGCTATTATTGATATGTTGGCCTTGTAACTGAGTATTTCAATATTTTAATTCAAATTTGAGCCACGTTCAAATATATAACTGATATAATGATGCAACTTGAATTAAAGTTTACTGTTAAACGTAGTATTTCGGTTATTTCTTAATTCAAATTTGAGCCACGTTCAAATATATAACTGATATAATAATGCCACTCGAATTAAAGTTTACTGTTAAACGTAGTATTTCGGTTATTTTTAATACAAATTTCAGCCACGTTCAAATATATAACTGATATAATGATGCCACTCGAATTAAAGTTTACTGTTAAACGTAGTATTTCAGTTATTTTTAATACACATTTGAGGCACGTTCAAATATATAAAATGTGTTCAGTGTACAGTTTCATATGCGACTTGAAGTGCCGTTTAATATATTTAGTGTTAAACTTGGGATTTCGGTTATTTTTTAAAATTCAAATTTGAGCAGCCTCCAGGTATATAAAATGTGTTCAGTGCTAACGATTATAGCGATACAAATTGAACAATCGTTCATATATTGATTGTTCAGCTTCCTCATTCAATTTCAGACTTTCTCATTCAAATTTGATCCACTTTCAAATATGTAGAATGCGTTAAGCATTTAAGTTATATAGCGATACGGATTGAACAACCCTTAAGCACCTTCACTATTTAATCAATGTTTTGAAACACCTTTACTATTTAATCAATGTTTTCAAACACCTTTACTGTTTAATCAATGTTTTGAAACACCTTCACTATTTAATCAATGTTTTGAGACACCTTCACTATTTAATCAATGTTTTGAGTCACCTTCACTATTTAATCAATGTTTTGAAACACCTTCACTATTTAATCAATGTTTTGAGACACCTTCACTATTTAATCAATGTTTTGAAACACCTTCACTATTTAATCAATGTTTTGAGACACCTTCACTATTTAATCAATGTTTTGAAACACCTTCACTATTTAATCAATGTTTTGAGTCACCTTCACTATTTAATCAATGTTTTGAGTCACCTTCACTATTTAATCAATGTTTTGAAACACCTTCACTATTTAATCAATGTTTTGAGTCACCTTCACTATTTAATCAATGTTTTGAGTCACCTTCACTATTTAATCAATGTTTTGAAACACCTTCACTATTTAATCAATGTTTTGAGACACCTTCACTATTTAATCAATGTTTTGAAACACCTTCACTATTTAATCAATGTTTTGAGACACCTTCACTATTTAATCAATGTTTTGAAACACCTTCACTATTTAATCAATGTTTTGAGTCACCTTCACTATTTAATCAATGTTTTGAGTCACCTTCACTATTTAATCAATGTTTTGAGTCACCTTCACTATTTAATCAATGTTTTGAAACACCTTCACTATTTAATCAATGTTTTGAGTCACCTTCACTATTTAATCAATGTTTTGAAACACCTTCACTATTTAATCAATGTTTTGAGACACCTTCACTATTTAATCAATGTTTTGAAACACCTTCACTATTTAATCAATGTTTTGAGACACCTTCACTATTTAATCAATGTTTTGAGTCACCTTCACTATTTAATCAATGTTTTGAAACACCTTCACTATTTAATCAATGTTTTGAAACACCTTCACTATTTAATCAATGTTTTGAAACACCTTCACTATTTAATCAATGTTTTGAGACACCTTCACTATTTAATCAATGTTTTGAAACACCTTCACTATTTAATCAATTTTTTGAGTCACCTTCACTATTTAATCAATGTTTTGAAACACCTTCACTATTTAATCAATGTTTTGAAACACCTTCACTATTTAATCAATGTTTTGAAACACCTTCACTATTTAATCAATGTTTTGAGACACCTTCACTATTTAATCAATGTTTTGAAACACCTTCACTGTTTAATCAAGGTTTTGAAACACCTTCACCATTTAATCAATTTTTGAAACACCTTCACTATTTAATCAATGTTTTGAAAAACCTTCACTATTTAATCAATTTTTGAAATACCTTCACTATTTAATCAATGTTTTGAAACACCTTCACTATTTAATCAATGTTTTGAAACACCTTCACTATTTAATCAATGTTTTGAAACACATTCACTGTTTGATCAATGTTTTGAAACACCTTCACATATATTGAGCTTTTTAATGGATTAGTAACGTATATGAATCATAAAGAGATACAAATTGATATATTAACTGTTTAAGTCAGTATTTAAGTCACTAGTTGTACAAATTTTGACCACTTCAAATATAAAGAACGCAGTACGTATTAACGTTATACAAATCGATTACCAGATCTTTGAAAAGTATGAATTTTCAGTCTGTCTGTTCTGCAAAGAATTCGAACTTCCGAAGTGAATCCTACTTCATATATAAATAAATAATAAAAAACACTGCTTGATTAGAAAACAAATAATATGGTGGCAAGTACGAGTCTAAATCAACTGTTTTTTTTTATTGATTTTATACACTTATTGAATAGGCCTATCTTCAAAATAATCGTTTTTTTTGTATTGCCTACATCTGTATTTTAAGTACTAAATCTGTCATTAGCAATGACCAGTGTGCGTTGAATTGTTGTCTCTGTACCTGACTTAACGTAAATCCGTCCGGTATTTTTCTCTCTCGCACCCTCTTTTGTATAAAGTTCAAACTTTAAATTTCCTTAGTACCCTTTTACATGTATAGTTCACTTTATCTGCGTAGTTTCAACAAGAGGGGAAAAAAGAACCAATAAAAATTGATTAATAACGACAATTCGTTTTCTTCCCACTCCGTGGCTTTGCGTTTTCTATTTAGACGTTAATTTAAATAATCGTATTTCGAAGTTTTCCGTTTCGCAGGCAAGTTACCCGTTTTCGTTTTGCATAAAGTTCAAACTTGAAATTTCCTGAGTGATTTTGAAAATATGAAATTTTATTTATCTCAGTTATTCCTGTTTACAATATCTCCCCACGGGACAAAGTTAGACACCAGGGCCGTTTTTTAATGTGGAGAAAAGGAACAAAAATAAAAATTGTCTCAGTCGTGAAGGATTTCTCCTCCGCTGAAAGAGAACAAGAAACTGAAGTGCAGAATTTGAAGAACAGATACTACTCTTTAGGCCAAGAACTTTAAACCAAGAAAAAAAGGAATAAAAGTATTGATTTATAGTGTAATTCGGCCGGTTTTCTCCTCTATTGCCCAGTTGTTTTGCGTTCTCTACTTTTAACTTGTTCCATCTGAGACGATTGAAATCATAACTATTTTTCATAAAGCTCAAAATTTAAATTTCTTCAGTGCGTTTTCCAATATACAATTCTCTTCGAAGACTAATAAAATATTAGTTTATACCGTCAATTTGCACGGTATGCTTGGTATAAATATTGTTTCTATATGAAATAAATAATTTTATTCAAAAACGAGGGAGTGTAGATATGCAATGTTAATGTAATTATCAGAGGTATACTAATAAGGTGTTATATTAAAATATTGTTTTAATATAAAATAAGTGATTCATATATATATATATATATATATATATATATATATATATATAATTTTTATTCAACTGCGACAAATTTACTGTAGGAGAAACAGTATATCTATGCACCTTTTAATCAACTTTATATATATATATATATATTGTTTTTAACTTTATATATATATATATATATATATATATATATATATATATATATATATATATATATATATATATATATATATGTGTGTATTGTTTTTAAATCTCCCGAAACAGTGTTTTATGGCACAAACAACCGATGACCACTAAACTAACATTAGGACTATTCTTAATTCGTTAATTGATTCAGCGATTGCAGAAAATGAATTGACTTAAAATAATAATAATAATAATAATAATAATAATAATAATAATAATAATAATAATATGTGTGTGTGTGTGTGTGTGTGTGTGTTTAAAAGAGATATTAAATCGTTGTTAAACTAAATAATTTCTTCGCTAAAATAAATTAAAAAATTAAGTCGAACTTGAAAAGCGCCAAGTGTATCGTATTTTATTTAATAATGGACTTTATTTATATGCACCGGTGTTACACACGTCTTCATTGGCTAATAATCTTTTGTAAACATTTGTAAAAGTAAAGATATTGTTGGTAAACAAAATGATGCTTACTTATTTACGCGTATGTTGTATCTTTGTTTTGTGCACAGATGTATTACAGAGTTGTAAAGGATTATTTGCATAGATTCAAAATGGCGGACGTGTTCCAAATTAGCGCAAACTGTTTAAAATGGCGTACTTGTTAATAAATGGCGGAATCAATTCGAGATAATGGAATAGATTTTGTATAGATTAAAAATACAGTTTAACATTAATTTAATAATGTTTTTCCGAATTTACTGGATTTGCTTAATGAAAAGAACATGTCCAAACGCATGAAATCTTTATTGTCGTTTATGAAATATTTAACATCTCAAACTTCAATGATAAAAACGTGTAAAATATCTTACTTCATTCATAAAAGGTGTAACATCCCTATTTTCATTCACATAAAATGTGTAATATCTTTAACTTAATTCATTAAAAGCCGTATTTACTTAAATGATAAAGATGTACGTAAATAAATAAATCAATCAATTGTAAACTCCATTACAAAACGGCTAAAAACTAAATTAATTCTTTGACTGTTTATCCGGAGTTATCGTCCATGTTTGCAAAGATATTTTATTATTCTTGTTATTATCAGAAAACTCAAACTGATATAAAATGCTTATTTTATGTCATAAGTAAATACGTAAACGATGAACATATATATATATATATATATATATATATTTATATATATAACGATTAATAAATATATATATACTTATATATATAATGATTTGTTTTTAAAAATATGTATTTAGATTACTTTAATCTTTATTTGTTTATTATCCTTTGTAATATTTGTTTATTATATATTATCCTTTATGATATTTTTTATAATATTTGTTTATTATCCTTTATATTTAATGCTTATTTTATGTCATAAGTAAATACGTGAACGATGAACATATATATATATTACTATGAGTAAATATATATATATACTTATATATAATGATTTTTTTTAATAATTTGTATTCAGATTATTTTAATCTTTATTTGTTATAATATTTTATAATATTTGTCTATTATCCTTTATATTTATTGTAAATGTTTATTCATAAAATTTGTTTATAAAATATCCATCTACTTTGATTAATATAACACAATATGATAATAAATATATGCTAATTTGTTTTTAATATGGTTTAGACTTATTTATTTATTTTCTTTATAATTATATTTTATATTGTTAATAGCGTGTGACTATTTTTAAAATTTTGTTTATTAAATTTGTACTTAATTTATAAAATTGTAATCACAAATATGCTCACAGTTTGAAATATTAAAATCAAATTTGTATAAAATATTGTTATTATCTTATTAGTTGTGTATAACACAATAAAAAACTTATATTTAATTAACTTATATATAATTATTTGTTTTTATAATATGCTTTAGGTTACTGTAAACTTTATTTTCTTTATAATTATATTTTATATTTATTGTTAATAACGTGTAACAATTTTTAAATACAATAATTTTTTAAAATTAATAAAGCTTGACTACATATAATAATATAATAATATATACAACGTGACTAAACACATACAATAATTTTTTCAGATTACTATAAAGTTTTTTATTTTATTAATTATTTCATAAAATAATTTATTTCAATAATTTAGGTTTTATTTTTATATTAATTAAATATTTCTTTTAATCAAAAAATCCAAAGATATTAAAGTAAATTTCTGAATTAAAAAAGTATTTTTCAATTAGACATTTATCAATTAATTATAAAAAAATTCTTCGTAAACTTCAAGTCTTGGTTATTAAAGTATTTTTTATTTATATATTTCTGATTTAATCTCAATAAATTTAATTATATTATATTATTATTATATTCTAGGTATAATAAATAAATAAATATATATATATATATAATAAAATATTATATAAGTTTATATTGTATTTGTTAACATATATCTTAAAATCAAATCATTTACATATGAATTATTTAACGTCGAAACAACACTGTGAAATTATTTTATTATTTATTTTATGGCATTCAAATGTTACAAAAATATTCGAGTTTAAATTTTACAATTATATATATTTAAAATATATATTTGAAAAATCTTTTTAGTTGATGTTTTTTACCACGTTGTTTTTTTAAATATATTTAAAACAAATCCTTTTAATTAATTATTTAATTAAAAAACAATTAATTCCATATCTTAAGGTTTTGAATAATAGATTTCTAATTTTTATTAAAAATAAACGTTATGGTTTAGAATTTCATAAATATTTAAGTATTTCAAAGTTTGTTTTAAAAACTGTAAGGAACATAATATATTTTAAAAGTATATATATATATATATATATGTATATATTATATATTCATATATTTACATTCTGCAAAGAATTGCTCCATTTAAAAACCCTGTACATAAATACTATTGAAAAATATTTTTATAGCGAACCATCTAAAATCACTTTCCTAAAACAATTATTTTTCTAGGACAATATATATATATATATATATATATATATATAAAGCAAATGATCACTCCCTTAATATATATATATATATATATATATATATATATATATATATATATATATGGGTGTGTGTGTGTGTGTGTGTGTATATATGTATAGCAAACGATCACTCCTTTAAAAAGCCTTTATAAAAATCTTTGTATATACTTATATATAGCGTATTTTATTTTATACAGCGAAAAATCACCCCTTTAGAATCCTCACCCTTTAAAAATCTTTATATAGAAAACTTTTATTTATACATGGCGAACAAGAATTCGTGTATTATTTTCCTCACACAATTTTTATAGATATTTATATCTAGCAGATTTTATTTATATTTATATATATATATAATTCTATATTTTATATATATATATATATATATGTATAATAAATTATCTCCATAAAAGACTAAAGATATTTCCTATTCCAATTTTTCTTTTAAAAATTAATGAAAATTCTCGTGATATATATCAATATTTATGTATTTGTATATTTATGTATATTTGAACATGTATATCATGTATATTATGTATATTTATATATATATATATGTATATATTTATATATATTAAATTTTTGTATCTATATATATATATATATATATATATATATATAGAACAAAAGAATTATTTTCTAAAAACCTTGCTCATAAATAAATATAATATAATACAATACATATAATATATATATATATATTTATATCTATATATATATGTAATTTTATATTTTATTTATATATATAAATTACATCCATAAAAGACTAAAGATATTTCTCTCTTCGAATTCCTCCTTTGAAAATTAATGAAAATATTCGTGATATATGTATTTATATATGTATATCTATATATTAATATATATGTATATCTATGTATTTATATATATATATATATTTGAACATGTACATAATGTATATTTATATATATGTATATTTATATGTATATATTTAAAAAGCAAATTTTTACTCGTATATGAGAAAAAAATAATTATTCTCTAAGAATCTTGTTCCTAATCAAATATAATGAAATGAAAGTATAATTTATATATAGCCAACTCGCCTATATTTGTTTTCCTAAATTTTATAAGCAAAAAATTGGTGGCAATTTGTTTTCATACAATCAATGTTGCTTCAATATATATATATTTTTAGATATTTAAATATTCATATACATAAAGAGAGAGTTTCGTAATCAATAATGTTGACGATTTATTAATCAATAATATCGGTAATCGATAATATTAATAATCGGCGAAAAACAATCATTGTATATACATAGCTGAATACAAACACGTTTTTTTTTATCCAATATCTTATTAATTTAGCATCATAGCTTCTATTTTTGGGTTCATGGGGTTTCATCGATTTATCATGAATCGTTATTTTCGCACCAAAAGCTACGGAAAATATTACCGCATCAATGGATTTCCTTTCGATAAAATAAAAATAAATTTTATGTAAAAACGAAAATATACAAAATGGCGGATGCTGTGTTCGATTAACTGATATATTAGCGTAACAACTCGTTTAATAGAAAATTTTCGTGCTCTGTAAGGTTGGGCTTAATTTAATTTTTATTAGTAGTTACTTCCCTTGAAAAAATGCTTCATAATTATTTTTAAATCTGATAATTATTTTATATACAGTAATATTAAAAAATTCCATGTAAATATAAGTAATGAAACCGTAGATAAAGTTAGCGTCTAATTGTAGAATATATATTTTAGTATTTATTATTTTAGATAACTCAATTAAGAGAAGAGTTGTTTTTATATGGAGTTACTTCCCCTGAATTAATAACCTTTAAAAATCAAAATACTTCATAGACTTTATATCAAATAATATTTTATATATGCCGACATTAAAAATAATTAAATACCATGTAAAAATAAAGAAAACCGTATTTCTTATTTAAGACAACGGGTGTTTTAAATTCATAAGATTTAAAAAGCAAAATTCTTAATAATTTTTTAATACCACATAACTATTTTATATAGAATAACATTGACAATGATAAAATACTGGACGAATTTACATAAGGAAACCGTAGATAAAACCGCTTGCAAATAATCGAAAATATACTTGGCTGTATTCAAGAATATAAATGCCTCTACAAAATATTTATCGAAACAGTGTAACTAAGATGTGTGTACCTTATTAAGTATTCAAACCCGGTGATATTGGTGGTAGTAAAAAGACCTGCCACTTAGAAGATGTTATATGTTTACACTTCAGATTCTGATGTTTCTTAATCAACTGGATTAAATAAACATTTCTTACAGATTATCTCCTTACGTTTCAAATCCTGGTGCTTCTTTATCATAAACCTGATTATTAAACATTTCTTGTAAGCGAACTTACTTTGATTTTTTCCTTTTATGCTGGGTTACTTCCCTTGAATGTCTTAACTAAAAAAAATAAAAACTTTTTTTTTATATATACTATATAGCGTAACTATTCTATATAAGACGACATCAAAACTAATAAACTATCGTAAATATACGTAAAACGACATAAGTAAAGATTCCATACAAAACAGAATATACGATTAAACTATTTACGAAATAAAATTAAACTATAACGCTGAATAGATGCGTATATAAATATGTACATATGTAAAACCGGTGTAGCTCAAAGTTAGGTATCCTACAAAATATTCGAACCCAGCTGGTGACAGTAAGAGGAGAGGATTATCTCCTCATACCTCAAATCCTGACACTAATTAATCGTAAACTCCAGCAAGAGAAAAGATTTCCTGTAAATCTGACTTACCTCCCTTGATTATTGTACTCCCGCTATTTCGATAAAACTAGAAAGTTTTTATGAATTTAAAAATGACAGTGCAAATTCTTATTTTACATCGATTTATTTCCCTTGGATTCGAAAGCAACAACAAAAAAATAGAACAACTGATATTTTTTAATCTCAGTATTAAATAAATATTAAGTATATCGTACTATAAAAGCGAACAGGCGTCTGTATAAATACCTATACACTTAATGGAAAGTTTAATTTAAAAAAAAACTATAACTTATCAAGTGCTTTTCTTGGTGAGATTTATTCATATATACTTTTAGTAAAAATGTATATTATTAAGTGTTCAAGATATCTTTCAATGCTTCAAATAAGAAAATAAGCTCAATAATTAATTGATTATATCAATCAGAGCTTTCATATAATTAAGTAGATTTCAAAATTCAATATACATACATAAGCAGTGTAGCTAAAATCTATGCAACTGACGAAAGATTGTAAACCGGTGACATGGGTAGTAATAAGAGTACTTATGTATTAACATAAAATTTATTAAAGATTTGTCAATATAAGTATAAACGTCATTGATATCAGGTTAAAAATGAAACAGAATGCATTATGGTGGAATTGAATTATATAAAAATGTTCATAGTCAGATTAAAAATTAAATATTATAGTCCTAGAAAATAGAATGATAAAAAATATACCAGATAAAAGTTGAACGAATATGTTTTAGAACTTTTAAGTCTGATATTTTAGTTATTATCTAAGAAAAAAATAATGACAACTGCCTTTCAGAGAAGAAGATACTTTTCATAAAATAAAATTAAACTATAACACTGGTGGTGTAGCTAAAATTTATGCACTGCTAAATATGTAACATAGTGATTCTGATATTAGTTTACGAATAAACCGGAATGTATTATGCTAGATTTAAAATTTTATAATAAAATTTAGGTGTTAAAATAGGAATGAATAAATTATATATTTTATTGTTATAGAAGTGAATGATATAAAAACATTGTTGAGTAATTTTTAACAATTTAATTCCGATGGTTTTGTTCTTAAGTAATAACAGTAAATGTAATAACGTAGCGTAGGTATATTAGGCTATTTATGAAATGAAATTAAACCACAACAAGAGACGCCTAGATACATTTACAAGTCATCTGGATAAAAATTATATACTTTACGAAATATTCAGACCGGTGATACTGATCGTAGTACGAGTAGTTTATGCTGAGAAAGTGGTTATTTACTCCCACTCTATCTATCAAATTACTAATAAAAACAGAAACCGGTGAGCGGAGTAAATATCAAAGTGTAAAAATAAAGATACGAAATTAAAAATTTTCTTTCCAGGAACACTAATCAACGATAACAATAAGGAATGGCAAAAGTGAAGCTTTTATGCAATGTCTTCTAATTAGAATATTCACAAGCTGAAATAAGGAAATCAAATCTTAATTTACTTTATATATATATATATATATATATATATATATATATATATATATATATATATAGTTTACGTGTAATAATAAGTTTTAGCTAAAGGCAGACAATTAGTATAAGTTTTAAAGTTTCTTTTTCAGAATACGAACGAATAGAAATATATATTTCTGATAATATTTCGAACAGCAAATGAAATATATTTAATGACAAACTTCAATTTATTTTTGTGCTGGAATTAAAAGATATAAATATTAAAGTCGTAAACCAAGAAATTGCTTAATTTTTATATGGAGTTACTTCCCTTGAATTTGTAAATCTTTAATATAACATAAATATTTTAGATAAAGTAACAGTAAACGTTTGTATCTATTATTCTACATTAAAATATATTTTTACATATATTTATTGCTTATATTTAGTTGTTTAATTCAGTTTCATATATAGTTCGTTTTAAATTT
The DNA here is from genome assembly GCF_053919585.1 of Euprymna scolopes. NCBI lineage: Eukaryota > Metazoa > Mollusca > Cephalopoda > Sepiida > Sepiolidae > Euprymna > Euprymna scolopes. The sequence goes on from NC_136523.1 coordinate 17,906,031, forward strand.
GTACTTGTTTGTTTTTAAAAAAAAGTTTAGTCGGTTTCAGTTAGGATAAAGTGTTTATTGAGTTCGAGTATGCCAGACAAGATGTTTTCTTTGTTCATACGGAATTATTTTCTCTAAATACTAAATTTGATCTTTCATGAAACAATATATTTTGTTTCCGCAAATATCACATTACTAAATCCGATTCGTTCTAAGAAAAAAAGCAAATATTAAAAAACATTTCATCTTTTTCATTCATATAAATCAGCTATTTTGTCATTTCTTGTTTAAAGAAATACTTGCATACAAATCTGGACGTCAGTCATAAGCGTCTCTAGTTTCTCTGATAAACCAACACGAACGAATTTCTGTGTACGTCTGCTATATAGTTATCTGTACCGGTTATGCTCAGTTATCTCCCTTATCGGAATTCTCTAAGTCACGAATCGCTTAGTTAAGCAATAATTCGTTTTATATAATATTGTTACTTGTCTGTTCATCGATTCCGATTATACGTAGTTGATTCCCATTATTAGCATTCTTCAATTTCGTTTAAAAATTTATTAAGACTTATCAATTAATTTCAATGATTAAGTAATTTAATATTAAAAAACACACAAACAACCAAATGTTTGAATCGACTAGCTAAGCAATATTTCGTTTAATAAAATCTTGTTAGTAGCTATACCTGGTTTCCGGTTATATAGAGTCGCTTTCCCTTATTTGACTTCTTTGTGTAATAACAAAAAAACTTGTTAAGGGTTTTCACTAATTTTAATGATTAAATAATTTTATATACATATAAAACGAAATGTTTGGGTTGCTTAACTAGGCAATGTTTAATTTAATAACATCTTGTTACTTATTTGTCTTTGGCTTCCGGTTATATGGAGTTGCTTCCCCTTTATTCGAATTCTTCGATTTCGTTTAATAAAAACTTGTTAAGGCTTAATCAACAAATTTTGTGATTTTTCTTAATTTTAAAAAGAAAATGCTCGAATGATTTAGATAGGCAATAGTTCGTTGAATAAAGTCTTGTGAATTGCCTATCTTTGGCTTCCGGTTATATAAAATTGCTTCCCTCTTTTTTCCGCCTTTTTTGAATTCTTCAATTTCGTTTAATAAAAACTTGTTAATTCTTATTCACTAATTTCAATGATTAAATAGTTTTATATATTAATAAAAATGTTTTAATTTAAACTGAGTGAGTTTGTTATTTCCAAGCAAAATACCAGTACTGAGTTATCTTAAAATTTATTTGTTTTATTGTGTAATACATAATACTTCCCTTCTTGGATCAAGGGTAAATATTTTATTCATATTTGACATTATTTATCACACAAACACATCTATATGTGAAGATAAATGTACATATTCGTATTAGTTATATATTGCAACGTATTAATATATATATGGCTATGCGTATCGGATGAACTCAAAGAATAAACGAGTGGAAAACTAGATGCTGATAGACATAAAAGGACAATACAAACTTTTCTTTTTTCCTATTATATTGTTTGATGTAATTCATAGATCTAGAATAAATTATATATTCACATTCAGTCTCATTTAGAACATACATATATATGTATATATAGAATTTATATATTGAAAATTATATGTGCCTACATACATATATATGTATATATATAAGTATATATATTATTAGAATATATAAGTTAAAACGAGAGTATAATAGACACGAAGTAAATATCTTTTGTTGGATACAAAGAAATTATTTTATTCATATTTTATGTTATTTAAAATATACATATATACTTATATTTTTCATGTATTGAAAACATATACGGTATATATGTTTATTTACATTCTTTATATATATATATAAATATTTTTCGTTGAATATAGACGAAGTATTTTATTCACATTTAATTTTATTTAAAAAATATTTATATTATTGATATATTGAAAGAATATATGCATAGACATACACATATATGTCTATATATTTGTGTTTGTATATATATATATATATATATACGTATATATATATAAATATATATATATAAATTATTATTAGTGGATATTAACAAAGTATTTTATTCACATTTAACTTTATTTAAAGCATATATTTATATACGTATTATATATATATATATATATATATATATATATATATATATATATATATATATATATATATATATATATATATATATATATAGGCACCCACCAAGAGAATTACGAGTACAGAAAAGTTAAGAACACGAAATAATTGAACATAAAATATGTAATGTATTATACATTTATATATATATATATTTAAATTAGTTCCTGACTGAATTTCGAATCAATAATGTTTTGTACTACGTAAAAGTTTTTGTCTGATATTTCGAGTTTTGTTCCTCTTTTACAAAGTCTTGCCATACAGAAACCTATTGTGTTTAATCGGTACAAAATTAGTTTCCTTTTATTTATTTTATTTTGAAGATTGGAATGGTGTAGATTTAAAACAAGCAAAATACTATCAGCTATTAATCTAACTTTAAAAATATTTCTTTTTCAATATATAACTTATTTTACATAATTGTATATAAATCTATTGTAATTAACAATTAATATTTTAATTTACATAACTTTTCTAATAAGTTATTAGATATAATATTGTAAGAAAGGTTTTGGTAGGTTTTACTTTCTCTATTAAATCACTAACTAGTTACTGTTTATATCAACAAAATCGTTGCATATATATATATATATATATATATATATATGAAATAGGACAATAAAAATACAAATGAATACCAAACGCTTTAATGTACAGATTTGAAATGCAAATAACTCTGTTTGAGCTTTTCACTCTACTATACATACAATATTTTACATGATTATATTAATTAAATGAGTTTAAATAAACGTGTATCGTTTTGATGACAATATCTATTAATTAAATATTATGAATGTGAAAAAAATTCGTATTCATTAATGTAGACAATATTAATTCGGAAACTTGTACTATGACAGTTTTACAAAAATTAATTAAAAAAATTCTCATATACAAATATGACCATGACTCGGTTAACAGTGAAACTTTGACGGTGACGATGACAAAGTGTTTAACGACACTGGCTAAACACTTGTGAGTGCCAAGTTCGAATCCAGTTTGTCCTACAGAAACATTTTCATCAAATTCACACTTGACATTGTGCCTAACATCCTCAAGTAGAATAAAAGAAATAAATAGATGCCTGTATTTATTTTGGTTTCTATTTCTTAGTAACGGTTTCAATAATGTGTCATATACGGTGTGAAATGCTTTCTGATATTTCGTGATTGAGAACCTCCTTTTTTAAAATATTTCCTATTTACTAGTATATTTATAAATATCTGATGAATACGACGATGATTCGGTTAGCAGTGAAAGATTTGGTTGTGATAGTAGTTAAGTAGTTAACGACCCGGACTAAAACTTAGGTGAGTCAAGTTCGAACCCAGTTTGTTCCACAGAAACACTGTCATCAAACCCACACTTGAACTTGTGCCTAACCATCTTAGAATTTATGTATAGATGTTGGTGATTTTATGTATTGATTATCAAAAGCAACTCATTTTATTTTTATTCCATAGTTACTGTTTTATCTCCAGTCAAGAACGTATTATGTGGTGTTAATTGCTTTTTTTTTTAATATTTCGTAGATGGGAACCTCTTTATCAAAGGATTACCTATTTACTCATATCTTTATAACTATCTTATGAATTTGACGATGAATCTGTTAAAAGTTAAAAGTTACGGAATAAAGGACAGTGGTTTAACTACATGGACTAAAATGTTTGCGTGCCAAGTTCAAATCCAGTTCAAATTAACACTTGACCTTGTACCTAACTTCAAAAAGCACAGGTTGAAAAATAATTACAGGCTTGTATTTATTCTATTTCTATTGCCTAATCAGTGTTTTACCTCTAAGCAATAATGTGTTTTACGGTGTTAAAGGATTTCTGATATTTCGCGGGTGAGGATCTCCTTTTCAAAGTATTTCTTATTTATTCATCAATTTTTTTATTTGCTGTAATAGCGCACAAACTGTTCATATTTTGAAACAGGATTATGTTTATCTTGCATTTATTTATTTTCTTAAGATCGATTATTTATTAAAAAAAAAAGACGGGACCAGCTGTAAAATACGATGTTTTTTTTTAATTTTTATTTTTTATTTTTTTATCTTACAACGGTTTATGAGTAAGCTCTTATGCTAGACATCACACAGAAGAGCCTGTAATCTGAGTCACAACATTCCCCAGATGTTATTATTATTATTATTATTATTATTATTATTATTATTATTATTATTATTATTATTATTATTATAAGTTACATCTAAATATCCCTGTGCTGATTATCTCATTAACACGTTTATTGATCTTTCACCCTCTCTTTTTATCTAAAACAAACAAACAAACCCCCAAAAATGACAGCAATCGGAAACCAGTATTCGGTTGTTCATCAAAACCCAAAACTCAAAACTGATTAAATATATCTGATGGTCCCAGATTTTTAAAAAAAATAAATACTAAATACTTATCTATACCTTCATAAGTTTTCAAGTTTTTAACTGTCTAATGCGCACTTTATAAACTTGGATTTTTAATGTACGTTAAAAGATATGTCGTTGAATTCAATTATTGATTAAGTTGGAATATGACGGTGGCTATGTGGTTGACGATACAGCTTGACAACCTAGGCGTGCCGAGTTCGTTTCACAGAAACACTTTCACTTAGGGTGTTTGCAACCTTTGGGCGGTCCTCTCTGTTCCCGGAAAGAATTCTGGCTAGAAATATACCGGGAAAACCAATGCAAATAATACAATCATCCGATTCATATGGAATGGAATATATGAATTGCTAAACTAAAGTTTTTTTTTTGGTAAAATATAAACGCCTTGTCAATTCAGAGTTATGTCCCCTGAATTAATTTATAAATTAAGCATCGGAAGTTAATTTTGTTGCTGGATTTGTTCCCAAACTATAAAAATTCTTTCATAAGCATTCGGTGTTGATAACTGGGCATAGACATACACGGATATAAATAAATTAATATCTATATATTGGATCTGTATATTTATGCATATATTGCTTTAAATATGGAACTGAACTTTAATTGTCGTTGCTTTTATGTGTTGGTTGTGTCGACGCCACACTGAAGAATTGTAACAACAACGAAACAGCCGTCTGTAGAACACTCACACCCATATTATAATTGCACGTCTTTTACTTTGACTAAATCGAGCTCTTTTAGCAGGACTGTCCACGTAGAATTTCTCTAGCGTAGAAGAACTCTAATGACGAACGTCTGTTTAGTTTGTTTTATACACGAACGAGAAATCATTTAGAATAGCTTAAAGGCCACTCAAGGATAGCTTTTAAAGGATTTATGATTTATATGTGCTTTTTAGTAATTATAACTCGAGCACTCTGACTATAGCTTTTCACGTAAGCTGTCGCTAATATAGAAATCTACAACAAATAAAACCAATATGCCGACCACTATTTAGGGTCGAAGGAAAGATATCGGACTACGACGCTAGTGGTTCCGGTTTCAATTCCCGGCGTTTATATGCTGGTAATATCTAGCCACACTGAAGAGTACTAATAACCCAGAAACAGCAGTCAGTGCATGATCTGTCTCTCTCTCTCTCTCTCTCTCTATATATATATATATATATATATATAATCCTTTAGATTCTTATTTTCAATAATAAAAGTCAATTGATTTTATCGAATGTCTATACTTTATAATATCAAGGGGATTGACCTGTGTATTTGTCCCTGGCTTTAAAAGTATTAAAGATGACAATATAAAAAGAAAACACTTAATTTTGAAATGCTAACAAACGAAAAACAATTTTTTGGTTAGAAAAAGTAATTATTTTGAAAGTTAAAAGAAAAAAAAAAGTTTAACATTTAATCTATTTTTCAAACAAAAAAAATTCCAAACAAAAGGAAGCAAAACAAAGAATTCTTGTTTAAATAATCTAAATTTTCGGCTTCACTCGTAGATTTCCGTAATATTTCTATTTTGCAAACTACTCGCACGCTTTTTTAAGTATTAATCATAAAGATCTTCGTACAATTTACGATCAATTTTAAAAATACATTTTGTACAATTTAATTTCATTAAAATATCTTTTGTGAATTTTGTATATATTTTTTAATTTCAGATGTTATTATATCATTTAAATTTTGCTCGCTATTCTTCGGTATTATTCGTAACTTTCCGTAATTATTTGTATTTTTCAAGCTGTGTGTCTTTTGTATATTTTTAATTTGCATACAGTTTTATTCTATTCATGTGTTTTTTTCTATTTTAAAAATGAATTTTCTTTTTCTTTTCTTGTATTAAAAAATTGTTAAAATCTATTCGAATTTTTCCGAATTCGTCCGTAAGTCTCCGGCTTTATCCGTAGGTTTCCGTAGTTATTCGTATTTTCCAATCCGTTTAAAGATTTAACAATTTTTAAATTAATTTCGTCTTTTCCTGTTCTTGTATTAAAAACACATTTTTAAAATCTATTCGTATCTTTCCGAATTCGTTCGTAATTCTTCGGCTTTATTCGTAGATCTCCGCAGTTATTCGCATTTTCCAATCTGTTCACAGTTTTAACGATTTTATGCAAAATATTAATATTTTTCCCGCTGATATATTTCCGATATGCAAGAAATAATATTTTTATCAGGCGATATTTTTATTAATCACTCGTATCTTTGCGAATTTGTTCGTAACTTTTCGGTTTTATTCGTAGATCTCCGTAGTTATTCGTATTTCCAGTCTGTTCACAGTTTTCATTATTTTAAGCAAAAGATTAATATTTGTCCCGCCGGTATATTTTCGATCTGTAAGAAATAATAATTTTATCAGACAATATTTTCATTTATCATTTTTCGACAGATGATTCTAAAATCATAAATCTCCTCATTTATAATTTATAAAAAAAAAAAATGAAATATTCCCCATTAATATTTAATTCGGCTAACCATGGGTTAATTACTTCTCCATAAAATAAATATTAATAAATAAATGTATGCATTTTTCAAACTTCCGGAAAAAACCGACTGTGCCTTGATCCCAGTTTTTAGCACACTTCGGTCTTATTCGTAGCTTTCCGTAATTATTCGTGTTTTTTCAGCTGCTTTCGTTTGGTATTTTCTTCATTTGTATACAGTTTCAGTCTATATATTTTAATTTAAAAAAATTATATATATACATATATGTATATATATATATATATATACATATATGTATATATATATATATATATATATATATATATATATATATATATATATATATATATATAGTCAGAAAAATATAAAAGTTTCTTTTATTCGAAGATTACATTTAATTTTGTAAATGTTTTGCACACTAAATTCAGCTGGTTTTGGTTAATTTTATTCTTGGCGGCGCTTGTTGTTCTCGTAATCATTAGTCCAGAGGAAACTGCTTCTGAATATTGTCAACCTGAAATAAAATAAAATAAAAAAGGTTTTAATATTAAATACATTAAAAATAATAATAATAATAATAATAATAATAATAATAATAATAATATAATAACAATGATAATAATAATAATAATGATAACAATAATAATAATAATAATAATAATAATAATAACAATAATAATAATAATACCAATAATAATAATAATAACAATATAATAATAATAATAATATAATAACAATAATAATAATAATAATAATATAATAACAATAATAATAATAATAATATAATAATAATAATAATATAATAACAATAATAATATAATAACGATAATAATAATAATAATAATAATAATAATATAATAATAATAATAACAATAATAATAATAACAATAATAATAATAACAATAATAATAACAATAATAATAACAATACTAATAATAACAATTATAATAACAATAATAATAATAATAAAGCTAGGAATAAAAAAAGCTAGGGATCATAACAAAAAAAGCCACCATAAATGGCTTAATCAGATCGATAAGACAATTTCTTTTACTATTTTTGCAAAAGGCTTGCCCGTTGGGAACGGCGATAGTGTTAATACAGCTAGAATGTCTAAAGTCAAAAGAATTGACCTGATGTTTAAGAAAGAAAATCCAACTAAATACATCCAAAGGTTGAGACTACTACTACTACTACTACTACTACTACTACTACTACTACTACTACTACTACTACTAGTAAAACAACAACAACACCAATAATTATAAAAGTAATATTAAAAATAAAATACTTATAAAATAAGAAAGAAAAAATCATAATAATAATGATGATGATAATCATAAAGTAATAATGAATAATACTTATATAAAATAAAATACAATTTAGAAAGAAAATAATAATAATAACAGTAAAAAAATAATAGTAAAAATGCAAACTATAATAATGAGAAAATAATAATAATAATAAACATAATAATAATAATAATAATAATAATAATAAAAATAATAAAAAATTATGGTAAAGATATTAATAATTATAAATAAATAAAATAATAATAATGAAATAAAATAATAATAGTAGTAATATAATGATAATAATAATATAAATAAAATAACAATATAAACAATAATAATAAATAAATAAAATAAAAATAATAATAAATAAAATAATAATGATAATGTTCAGCCGGAGTCCTGCTGGGGTCGAAAAAGAAGTCGGAACGCAACGTGCGAGAGTTTTTATAGGCTGGATCACGTGACCACTAGGGGAGTAGTGGTTGGGTTTCCTGCTAGCCAATTCACGGGTCTTAAAGGGACAAGACAAAAACTAATCTGCGAGGGGAAAAGGAGACAAATAAATTCCAATCATATACGATGGTAGTTCCAAAAGTAAGACCTATTTGTTAACAACAACAACAACAACAACAACAACAACAACAACAACAACAACAACAACAAAAATAAAACGTTGAAGAGCCACGAAGATGGGAATAATACCATTAAAACGATCAACCTTATGTGCCTCAGAATTTATTTCCATACATAGTCCCCATCATTCTCAATGCACTTTTGTCAGCGATAAACGATGCCCCCGCCGTAAAACTCCGGAGCGCGCTTTGTCACTTACACCTCAGTCGCCACTCTAAAATCCACGAACCCGTCTCCTAACTGTGCTGGCATCAACTGCATCGACTCCGTAAACGTTCAACAAACACCGATGAATGTGGATCAGTAAAAAAAAAAAATTCTACATGGAAGAATTCATTGACGGATCTTTGCTGATAAACGCACGTCTCACACCGTCAATACCTGCAACAGAGAGATGTAACTTTCATGCCATAAATGCATAAGTTTAGACATCGTAATACAATTTCTACTCCTCTTTGATCCATTCAGACGTATAAAAAAAGAGGAGACATGACTTTTGGAATAGTCTTGGTATAGGCATAACTAATTTTATATAAATATACGAGATTGGGCGATAAATTAATGAAATGGAAGAGATACCACAATAAATGAGACGTGCGAGCGACGTACAGCCTATTAGGTGATCAATAGCATGTTGTACGCGACGTCGCCTAAACCCGTGGGTCTCGTAAAGAATTCGTTTTCGCCAACGTTCAAAGAATATCAGAATGAAACTAAATAGAGACGCATCGTCGAAGACGCACTGAAGTATGACCTATACACGCGGGTGTATAAAAGCGGCACCATCCCATAAAGTTCTGAAAATCCAGGAAAAGTCACAGAACATTGGCGAACATGTTCACATAAATGATTCCGAGAGACTTCAACTCTTCAAAGCTTGCATCAAAAGCACGGATTCCTTATAGTACTCATATCAAAGAAATTTTGTTGACTTGATCGACTTGTTCTATTTGGTTTATTCAGGCTACTGTTCTCATCTTGAGTATTATTTTCAGAACGTTTCGGCCGATGTAACATTCGTTTTTTTTTTTTAGGTTTATCTTGTTGAACTCGGGAATATTTTTGTCAAACTCGAACGTCTTTCTGTCGAACCCGGAAATCTGCTCAGAATTTCGAATGGGACCCTTTATTTAATTTACGTACGCAGGCCGCCGTCGTACACATGACATTAGCTTACAAAAGGCCGGTATACAAAAGGCCGGTATACAAAAGGCCGGTATAAGGACAAAAAACTGGTATAATGACATTAGGTCCAGTTCTCTCTCTCTCTCTCTCTCTCTCTCTCTCTCTCTCTCTCTCTCTCTCTCTCTCCATTCTCAGTGGTCAGTTATTTGAGACAAAAATCAAAGATTGTCTTTTCCCTCCCACGCCAATAAATTAGAACAAAAATCAAGTTAAATACATCCGCGCTGTCTTCCATCGGTTTTGTCTGAAGTTAGTATTTTTAAGGTATGTTCTTACATACCTTAAAAATGACAGAACGACTTTGAAATGAAATGGGCTAAGAACATATAATTAATTAGTGAATAAAATCTTTCTCTGTCCCCCCCTCTTTATCCTGAGTTAGTTCTTTTTTTCGAAATATGAAAGACTTTATTTGTAGGTGGTTTTACTTTGATCAGATGAAAACATACAAAAACGTGCAAAGATTTTGTGTTTGTTTGTTTGTTTGTTTTGTATGCTTGTTTGTTTATTTGATTATTGTTTTTTTTTCTGTTCCTTTGCTTTTCTGTTTGTTTGTTTGTTTCTTTTTTTTAAACATTATTTTTTGTTTGTTTTCATTGTTAGCTAGGAAACCAACATTTTGGTAATTTTTCAAAATTTACAGATTTAAACCATAAGTAGAACTATAAAATTGTCGCTTTAGAAAAGACGACATGATTCCATTTCCTTTTGATGAAAACTGGCTTTTTTGTTGCAGACCAAATGCCAATTGTGTACAAATCCCAACAGCGAAAGGAGCCTTCTAAGTCTGAAAATTGAATGTCTCAATGTTCAACGAGTGAGATCAGAGATGCGCCTCTGTACAACGCATGCTCTCTACCGATCCAAGTTATGACAACAGGACCATTGCCAGCACCCTCAAAATGCAAATCCAGACGGTTCACCGCTTGAGGGCACAGCTACACGCATCGGACGACCCACGGTTATTGTCATTTGGTGTGGTTTCAGGTGAGGGTCACATCATGTTATCGAACATCTTTAAAGCCGGCTTGAAAGTCAACACCAAAGTGTACCTGGATGTGCTGAAGAGTGTGATGAT